>NC_134569.1:200048626-200151126 GCF_050947875.1 Dermacentor variabilis
ACAAAGGTAACCTCATACAAAGCAACCGCAACATGCAATTCACAGCGCACTCGACAAGGGACGACCGCAGATACAAGACACACAGAGCGCTGTCTAATGAGCTGTGACAATATGCGTGACAATGCGCTGTGATGCTGACTTCAGCAAGTGGAGTCAAAATGGCTGCGATTACAGAGCCTCGCTGGACTTCCTTCACGATGCGGGGTCACATTCACATCGATACGAAACAGCCTGCGTTACGTGTAATATTATTTCAAAGTGCTCTTGTCTTTTTCTTTTAGTATGCCGTGGGGCGCAGTGCTCCTCTAAAAAAGAAAAGTAGCTCGAACGTCAGTTTTAGAAAAGCAACTAGTCATCGCACTAAAAAGCCACAAAGGCGGTGAAGCTAAACAGCTAATCAAAAGTGGATGCCGATGTCATGCCAAAGTGGAAACCTTGTTTTGTTATCAATAAATTACCAACGACATAAATGTCACAGATAACTAATATTAGGGAAAATAACAGACCACCAGCAAGCGTCAACACGCCCGCCGCTCTCACGAACGCTATACAGAAGCAATACACGATAAGCCTATTCAGTACGAAAAAGGACGAGGACGACCGAGACGTATTATGGATGCAAATCCTCCTGCCGGAGCACGAGCACAGATACAGGCAGAAGCGCCGAGGGCGGGCGTAGATGCATCATAGGGGCAGAAAGAACCTTTGTTGCCCTACGACCTCACGCAACACCGCTTCCCATCCTCCTCTCCCGCCACACACTTACCTTCTAGCCAGACCTCGCACGACCTCCTCCCCTGCGAGACTGGTCGGCTCGGCAAGGTCTCATCTCCTTCCACCATACCGCACACGCCGCAGGCAAGCAAGCACGTTTCTTGAGGAAAAGATGCGTTGCCGGGCCCAAAGACCCTCCGTGTACGCTTTATTTCCAACGTCTGTCGCGGCTTCTCCTTCTCTATTTAATTTTGTACGCCCGTGGGTTTTCTGGCATTGCGCTCTTCGTATAATCACGGGTCTGACACGCACAGTCGGGAGAGGAAGGCAATGCAGAATTCGTGTGGGGCCACTGCTTATGTAACGAACCCGGAAAGGTCGCGCGCAATCATTGTCGCCTCTCCATGGCGTGGGAGCGTTCGGTTGCGGCGTGTCACACATCGTGGGACCACCGGGTGCGCCGCCACGTGTTCCCTTTTTGTTTGTTTGTTTTCGTGCAGACCTAACGAGTGTTATAAACATGCTCGCGCGCCGCCAATTCCAATCTTAATGGGCATACGATAAAGTGAGGCGCAGATTTCAGCTAGTCAGTCGGGCATAACTGAACTAACTGAACGCAAATAGAACTTGGACAAAAGAATGAAGAAAAGGAACACAGCCGACCGTATTCGTGTCGCTATTTCTTATCTCGAAGGTCTATCTTCGCGACGTTAGTCTAATGAAGTATACGATACGTTTTTGTGTGTGTGTGTGTGTGTGTGTTCGCACAAATGACACACGCTTATCAAGTGGAGGAGAACGTCTTACTGACAAGCACAACGGAGGCTATAAAGCAATACTAAGAGGTGTTAAATGCACACACGCGTGTCGGTGCCCATTCGAGCGGTCCATCACGCGATTTGACTCGACCGAGAACTGTAAACAGTCGCAACGTCCTTTATACTAATTCCACAAAGCTCGAACTGAAGAGTTTTTCTCTCGCTGTCTCTCTCTGGTTATTATTTTTCCTTTTTGCGAAAAATGTATCCGTTAAATTCGGTGTCAAAACGGCATAGGAAGGAACGAGCCAGCTCTTGTTTCCAGCAGCCGCTCTGGCTCCGCCTCCCGTTCGGAGCTTTTCCGAAGGACACGGATGCATCGAACGTCACAAATGCTCGGCCGTAACGTCGCTGCCCACAGCGACGATCGTTTCGTACGCCCTGCCGGTGACGCTATAAACCATTAGTGGCGAGAACGCTGAAACATCGTAGCTACAGCTCGTAGCCAAAGAAAGAAAGGAAGAAAGATGAGCGAAAATAGCAGGCAGATCGAAAGTCGGGATAATGTACTGCAGCGCCTGTTGCGACCGCGAAGGAACGGAGCGACAGGTATTGGAGCAGCCTTGGCACAGCGACGAGGCGCAAAACCATCAGTGGCGGAGCTGGAACCGAGGAGCGAGAGAGAAAGAGCAACGGACAGGCCGTAATGATAAATCGGACGCGCCGCAGCGAGGAACTGTTCCGAGAGAAGTTTCGCCGCCCGGCGCACAGTGCGACTAGGCTGCAGCACGGCGGCGCGTCAGCTCGCCCAACGAAAGATACGCGGCGAACAGGCGGCGACCGAGAACTACTCTACCGCGTTCCGGGAAATGTATCGATCACCACCACTGCGCGGCCGTTCCAGAAGAATGGGGGAAGTAAAGGGGAAAACGTGAAAGAAACGCGCAAAGTTTGCACCACGCACCCAAAGAAACGGTACACGATTCGATCGCCATCGTCGCGCTCTAACAAATCCCCAAAGGGGGCGTCCGTCGGTGCGTCGAACAAAATTTTAAACCAGGTTATTTAACAACCTTTCTATGATTAACTTGTGCATTAACCGGCTGCGGTGATTTCGGCGCGTGCGATGTAACTGCATTAAAACGCGTGCTTTGCGCGAGAAAAACCGTTCATTTACTACGGTCAACAGCTTGAAACTGGGTTTGCTAAGGTTCTTAAACGTGTTTCTCGTGGAGAAATAAAAGTTGCTTTGATTGATTGAAGTACGGTGCTCGTGTGTTTTCTTCTTTTTTTAAAAGTACCACGTACACCCTAATGCAACCATAGCGGCCAGGAATGCAGACCACGACCTCGTGTCGAGCGACGCAACGCCATGGCCACTGAGGCTCTGCATTGGGTATAATGAAATACGGAGCGCGTGAAGACGCACTAAGCAAATTAAGCTCTTTTTACTACCACACAGCGCACGCGCCTCGTGCGGAAGGTACAGAGGACTGGCACAGAACCACGACAGCATCGAATGTCCCATCCTCCTCCTCCTCCTGCTTCTTGTTACAGCCATCGAAGTCATAATAATGAGAGACGCCGCAGCGGGTGGCTGCGAACCCCGAGTCAGTCGCAAGCCAATTACCGGCTGACGCACGAACACACGCACACACGAACAGAGGGTCTCATTAGCCATTCACGTACAACTAGGCTTTCACGAGGATATATGGCTGAAGCGCACGCAGTAGCAGCAGCAGAAAGACAAAGAAACAAGCAAACGAAAGCCAGGCCCGCGAAGGGCGGGATGTTCTCGAGAGATAAATCACAATGAAAACAGGCGGGCCTGCCGGAACAGCGGGTTCACCTCTTCAGCGCCGAGTCGATATGTGGCTGCGCTGAGCCGAATCCATGCCAGTCGCGACACAAAGAAAGTCAGCGAGACAAATGAGAGAGGAGGAAGGGGAGAGAGGGACAGTGGTTTAACAAATCCTGCCCACTTGACTAGAACACACACGAAGCATTGAATGGCGGGAGGAGAAGGAGCGGGGTGGGGAAGGAGAGGCCGAGTTTGTAACACGACTGCGGTGGGTGCACAATCGACTCTCGGCGCACCGTCCTCGAAAAGGGAAAACAAATTAGCGAAAGGAGAAAGGAGCCCCGAAGCGCCAGTTTCTGTAATCACTGCCCCTCTCCTCCTTTCCCGCTGCCTTCCCCCCCCTCCCCGCTTCATTTTCCCCTCGTTCTGGGACAAAAACGAAAGCGGCGAAACCCCACGGGGCATTTCAGATGCGAGGCACAAAAACGGGTGTCATCAGGGAGGAAGGACGAATCGAAGATGAGGTAACAGAGCAGAAGAAGAGGGCCCCCTTTTCCCTCCGGCGAGCCACTGCCGAAGGCTCGGTTTCAGGAAGTGGCAGCCAAGGGTGGAGGCCGAAGGAAGCGAAGGGGTGGAAGCGATACTGAACAGCTTATAACGCGAACGGAGCGCGAAAAGAAAACAACGAGAGCACGCAAACTGGAAAAAAAAAAAAAGACGAGAATGAATGAGCCGGAGGATGACGATGATAGCCCAGTCGCGTTTAATTAAGCGCAAGTGTCTGCGACACAACGTGCTGGAAGAGGCAACGACAGCAGAGCGCGGACCAGGTGAACTCGGGGAGGAAAAGTAGGGGAGAGAGCTCACATGGAAAGGAGGGTGCACGAATGCAACGGACGAAAAGCGCAAAGAGCAACAGCGACCGATAAAGGAGCCTGCGTGATCGCGCGCGCCATTTCAGCGCCGGATGTATGCAACAACAAAGGGATGAACTTGTTCAAATAGTTTCGTTGTTTTTTTATTTTTATTTTTGCTAAGTTGCATGCTCGTTCTTCCTACAGGTATGGTGCACGCGTTGCAAAACGCGACCTTTACTTTTACTATTATTTCTTTATCATTCTTAGGCGGGGCCCTGCTCCCGCCCGCGTCGCCGTTTCCTAACAGTCTTGTTAGAGCCTTTGCCCTCAGGTAAGGCAGAGTCCGGGAACGGGAGCGTCGTGGAAAGCGAAGGCGGCGCGGAGAAACAAGTACACAGGAGTGGGAACACAGCGAAACAAACAAATACAAAACGTGCCAGAACTGCACGGAGAGAAGACCCGAACGAGGGAGCCCATACATACGGCGCAGTGCCTGCAAGGCCGCCGGAGGGGTGTGGGGGAATAGCCCGCGCACACGTAGGGAGCAGCTGACGCCGGTCCCTTCTCCACGAAGGGACCCTCGGTTCGATATTACCGCGCTGCTCCGAGTCAGTCGCTAAACAAAAGGAGGGGAGGAAGCGATCCCGACTCATAAAGCAAGCGGGACGGTTAATTTGTAACAGGGCCCGGTGAGCGCGCATACAGAAGACGTAGCGACTATGCGAAGACGACGACGCCGATCAGAAGCAGCAGCAGCGGGAGCTCCCTCTCAGCGTCCCCCCTCCACCCACCCCCACCTCTTCCCTCTTCGTTCTGTTTTTTTTTTTCGTTTTACGCCGCTTCTCTTTTGTTTCCCGCGTTGCTCTCTCCGTTCCATCTCCTCCGCCCATCACTGCTTTGCCTCTCAGGCCCTCCCGCCTCCCCCCTCGCGATCGCGCCATTCATCGAGCCAGCAGCGACCGTCGGGCTGGAAAGGAGCGCGACCGTCAAGACCGACTGCCGCCGAAACTCACCCGACGTTTAATGAAGCCAATTTCCCCCCGCGGCTATGTTTCGTTCTTTGCAAATCTGTGCTTAGCGGCCGACACGCGAGCCCGCGTCCCCTCCCGCCTTTCTGCTTCCTAACCCTCGTCCCTGCGAAGCTCAACTCGTCATTTGCTCGTCGGTCTATACACTTTGATAGGAGCGTGGGGAAGAAGAGGGGGAAAAAAAGTAACGCGAAAGTACGCCTTTAGAAGCGAGCGACCAACGACCGCGTCGAAAAACACTCGCGACAACCGAGAAACAGCCCGAGGACTGCGCGCTTCCCCTCGCCACATAGGAAGGCCTCGGAAGGTTCGACGTTTGGCTAGCTTCGTCAGAGAGCGCCTGACTGTCATGGCGAACGATCGAAGTCGCTGCATGGACATTGCTTTCTATGATTGTTTTGAAGCGCACATTTATCTATATTTAGTTCACTGATGTCTTTGAGACATTCCATTTGTTTACAATATTTCTCCTTACTTCGTTGCAGCAATATCAGCAAAACGTAAGTCCCGCTGAATGTGGTCGGATAGATTAGATCAATTTTCCGAGACGGGCAATGTGCTCCCCCAATCACCTGTAATCAGCTTTTTCTGACGCAATCGGTCAGATCTCTGGTGGAAATCTTGGGGGTACTTACTGAAATTTATCACGTCAGCCTGAATTAATATTTCCCTCTTGTGTCCCCTAAAGCTTGTTTTTCCGCAATAACACCCATTATGGGGAGAAGCCCCCACTTAGTTCTCGTTTTTATTAACGTCAGAAACTGTCAGCATATTGGCCAGCAATTTCATGCTCTTGCGCGTGCGCAGGTACGCGCGAGACAGAAAGTGAGCACCACCAGCATCCACGGGTTTTTTTTTTTTTTTTTTTACCTAATAACACGCGTATCGCGACGAGGTCAGCGCACGTAACGCGGGGCTCTAAGTTTTTCTTCGATTCTCCAGCGACTCAGCTTATCCGTGATTTGCAGCTGTCATTTCTGCCATGCCTTTTCCCAAAGTCACCTGAATCTGCGAAAGGGAAACAATCCCCCTTGCCACACAGACAGTCGCGCCGGCTGAACATATTCGATTCGGCTGCACGCATGCGGCGTACTGAGGTATTTGAGCGTTTTCTCGTAAACGACTTCTAGTGATACGTGTATTTTTCTTCCAGAACAGCTCGTGACGGTGTTAAATATCAAGCCACGGTTGAAACAGGCGGCGATAAGAAAATTAATTCAATTCGCGATGCTAGCAATCGTCGGTCGGTGAGTTTAACATCGAAAAAAAAAAAAGAGTGTCCAATGACTCCTGGAAGTTGCGTAAATTGTCTTGTACGATCCTCGCATCAATCTGGCCCCCTGCGCCGGTGCAAATTTTGTCCACAATGATTTCGTTTAGCCGAGGCGCGGCGACCGTGGCTTCAACGTATCGTGGAAGTGAGCAAGGTCCGCGAGCATTACAGGAAAGGTTGTTAGCTAACAGCTGCTAGTCCTTTACGCTGCTGCAATGGTAGCCGTGTAGGTGAATAACTGTGCTGAAAGATACAATCCGGTATCTTTCTTACTTTACCAGTTTACTGCAGCGAGTGGCACAAAATAAAACGAAATCCTTCACAAAGTTCGCCGCCACGAAACAAGCAAAAAAGAAAAGGAGATAACCTGCGAGTCAACTATTCGAGACTTGGGCGAATGGAAGTGAGAAACTGACAGTAGATGCACCTGGTATAGACAGGTACCCTGTATCCGCAGTTGTTCTGCCCAGTATAGGGTACTTTTAAGGAATATATAAAGCCGGATGACAACGCGATAGCAAACCGAAAATCACCTTGCATAAACGCGGAGGAGACGATGCCCCGCCTCTTGTTTGGATATCGAAGACTCGTTTGAGAGCTTTATTCGTTGCGCAATGGCATGAATGTTTCACTTAAAACAATCTATGTTTCGTTGTCAAATGGCAAGGCGAAAAGAAAGCGTCACCGAGCGACTCCTCCTTCGAGCATCACATCACTCCTTTCTATAGACTAAATTACGGAAACAATGTAGCGCCACCATTATGGGCCGTTAACGCGACTGTTTTCTAAACAGCTAACACGTGGTACGTACCACGATGGTGAATTCGCATGCGCGAAGAAGGTTGCGCGAACGTGTCCCGCATCTACCAACCGTGCCGATTCGACAGCATTTCAGTTGCGGTAGAGAGAGAACACGTTCGCGCGACAGCCAAAGACGGCTGCGCCAAGGAACTGACATTTCCGCCATTAGCACCTCTCGCACCCATTTTCCAACTTCCCACGCTACCTTCTCACCCCTGCGCTCTGCCGGCTCTTCCCGAAGGACTGCGTCGACGTGTGTCCCGAGCGAAATACTGCCGAAAAACGTACAACCGAATACGCCTGGTGGGAGTGCTAGGGAAGGCGAGGAAGCGAAGCGTGTGGGAGAATAGCGGCTGCACTCGAGCTATAGCGCGCCAAGAAGCCGGCGCCTGCGCACGCTTACAGCTCGTCAGAATGACGGAGGGCGGTTTTCGGGAATCACTCGCCCCAGCGCCGGCCGGCCAGGCGCAGCTGCGCCTAATGTCGCTTATCTGCACGACGCCCGCCGGGGCGGTTATTGCGGCGAGCGAACGGAAGGGAGCGCCGCGAATTCAAATTCCCCGGCACTCTCGCTCGCCGCCGCCTATAACCCGCGTGCCAACAGAGCACTCCGCATGCGAGCCGCCCTCGCGCGATTCATTGCCGTCGCTTTAGTTTTCCCGAACAGTTGTCGGCGGGAAGAGGGAGAGAAACACTGGGGCTCCATCGAATGGCGGCAGACACTCTGCCCGTCGCATTACGACGCCCCCGAGCGTACCTCATTGTCAACGAGAAAGAGGCTTGTCAGGAAGGAGTGCAAAGGGGAAAGACGAGAGAGAGAGAGAAAGGCTAACTAGAAAGACGAACACTTGCTACCCGACACGATGGTCTGGAAGAAAAGATACAGAACCAAAAGTGAAAAGCGGGGATGAGCCAAGAAACCTGAAATCGCGTGCAAGAATCGGAGGCCGCACGCGTGCCTCTCGGAGATCGTCCTTTAACGAACTTAGGATTATCAGGACGATCAATGCACTTTCACGTAGATGTCTATGTCCGGATCTAGCCATTTTCCATTCACGCCACTTGGTTCACTGGGTAAGTGGCGTTGGGCACATGCCGCTGCATATTTGCTACTGGGTATGTGCCACTCTTCGGTGAACCTCTTTGACACCAACTTGAGTTACTGGATATATGTCACCGCCTACGTGCCGCTTTTCCTAATAACCATCGTGTAAAGGATATCGCCACCCATTACAAGCTAAACTGCTGATCGGATTAACGCGGCCAATCATCTCCAAAGGATGGATGCGCCGCCATTTAAAAAAAAAAATATTCTTTAGAAGTACTGATTGTTCAGCTACTTTATCTTGCATTCTAACTACGGTAGCAGGGCATAAAGTGGTGGACGTAAAATAGTGTTCATCTCGGCGTGTTACGTGCTTGCGTATGTCCGAGACATTGCGCTGAGTTACCGTGGTTATAGAGCATGTCTCACCGGCCCGTAGACCGGAAGAATCGAAGGATCACTCCAGTTGCCTATAGTGCCGACATCAGTCGCGGCCACTCTCTCTACTACACTTCGCTTTGACAATTGCCGTTTGTTCCGTCTCTCTATCGCGGCACACAGCGCTTGCCTCTGCGTACTGTGACGCGGGCGTCCACAAAGTAGGTGCGCAGCTGTCTAGCCGCAACAGCAGGTGCCGCAGCTATACGACTGTCGACCGTTTCAATAAGACAAGGAGGCGGCCTGCCGCAGGTAGCATTTAACGTACATACTGCGCATTGGCATAAGGGGATGACGGGATGTGTAGATGAAGAAAGGTAAAAACAGCAAAGATATTATTTGCAAATGCAAACATGTAGGTAAAGAAGCGCGTAATTCTGGAGCCATGAAAAAGAAAAGATACGCAGAGCGTAATATGTCCACTCTAATAATGGCATTCCGGACCAGCGCCGAGAGACGTCTTGCTCCGACAGCAGGAGGTTGAAGAACGCCCTTGTAGTGTGAACTGGGGGAACGTAAAAAAAGAAAAAAAAAGCTCGGGTGGTCAAACTTAATGCGCAGTTCCCCACTACTGCGTGATCGGCATTCACATCGTCCTTTTGGCACGCACTACCCCCGCATATCATTCATTTCTTTTCAGAGCTAGCTATATGTAGGTGGGCACTGAAGAAGCAGAGTGCAGTCACAAAAGGGGACTGCCTAGAGTCATAGCTGGGGCTGGGTCACTAACGACCGCTCCATTTGGTAATAAATAAGTTGCTGTGCACATACCGAGGGAGAAAATAATTTTGCTGGTCCATTTCTCTAGGTTCGCCAGAAAAAAGAAACTTTTTGTTTTGAGGTGGTATAATGGTAATCATAATACAGATGCGACACGGACCTAACTGCTACTTATATGACCAAGCACACTGCCGAGTTTCCTGTTATAGTACAGTATATCAAAGGCAACACTGCACACCATCACTATATATATATATATATATATATATATATATATATATATATATATATATATATATATATATATATATATATATATATATATATATATATAAACAAGCTGCGAACTCCTGCCGTAGTGTGACGCCGTGTGCAGGAACAGGCGTGAGGAGTTCCATTCCGAAAGATGCGATCGCCGTGTCGTCTCTGCCAGAGCAGGCCAGAGATCACACAAGATCTCCGCCTTCTCCCTTTATTTGCTCCTCCTCCTCACACAACAAGCGACGCTGTACACCAGCGATCAAACACTGATCCACAGGGCGATGACAGCGTGGCACAATATGGAAAGAACGATCACTCCCGGGATGCGTAATGTGCGTTCGACGCTCGAGCTCATTCCTTAAAGGCTTCTAATGTGTACGCGGGCAAGGAACACTGCCGCGCCTCGTGCAGGCAAAATCCACGTCGCACGCGCGGCATGCCCAGTGCTAGAATGCAAGCCGGAAAAAATCCGCAGCATTCATTTTTCTTCTCGATCACCGCGCCCCGCACATCATCGTCTTAATATTTCGCGGCAACGTTCGGCGTCCTCTGCGTCTACGTGCACTTTTATTTCCACCCCCAGCAGCTCTCGTCAAAAGAGGTCGCGCATACTAAAGTACGTGCCAGCTTTTGCTAAGCGTCAGTTTCATAAGCGGCCTGGTTTCTTTGTTATTCCTTTATTTTACCGTTTGCCCTCGTTGTCTCGCAGCCGGTTCTCTTATTTCTTCGATTTTCGGTCCTCTCGTCTTTCCGTCGCGTATATTAAAGAGCACCTGTCAGAACCTCTCGGCGGCTGCTGGGGTTGCGATCTCGAGTTTTAGCGCTGCAAGAATTTTCCGGTTTTGTTATTTTTTTTCCTGCGAAACTGGGCAGGAGGAAGAGAGGCTCGAAGAGCGACGTGCAAGGAATCAAGCAAGCGAAACGAGGTAAATAGGGATACGAAGAAGGCGCCGAGACTCGATCAATCTCTATACGATGTGCGCCGAGTCTCCGACGCTATCAATAACGATCGTTCCGCGTAGCTCCCGCTCGATTCTGAACGCGGGCGCTTGATACGGTGTGACGCGGGTTATGCGCAGCGTGGCAAGTTAGGTTCCAGATGCCAGCTTACATTGTTTCGGAGCGACCTGCCGGGGGGACTCGCACTTCCTACGAACGTCGTCTGCCTCAGAGCTTTACAGCGTTTCAGGTACAGCCTCCGTCATACTTAATCCGAACACGCCATATATATGTATATATTTTGTTTTTTTGATTCCGCTGCGAACGCGTGCTGGTGACTTCTGGTCTTTTTAAAACATTATATGCTTTTATGACAGCCCACGTTCGGAAAACTTAAGCGGCCATTGACGTGTTTCCATAGACTACCTTTAAGTCCGGCGGGGACTGTACGTGATGACACTTTTCCCCTTAACAGTGTAAGTTACCCTCGCCATTGGTTCTCTCCCCCTCCGGCGTACACGCACACGTATTTACGCCAAATTCTCTCTCTGTCTCTCTCTCTCTCTCTCTCTCTCTCTCTCTCTCTCTCTCTCTCTCTCTCTCTCTCTCTCTCTCTCTCGGCGCTTTTGTGCGTTGGCAAGCGGTCATGCTTCGGCACCTCTTTGCCAGCACTGTTTTCACCTATCGCATTTCTGTACAATAGCCTATTCCGTAGCAAAACCTGTTGAATCACATCGGGGATTTCATTATCGGCGAAAATAGCGATAACCAGATGCGCTTTCGGGCACAATTGATTTTGTGGAACTGCGCTGCCAACCAGCTCACCTTCCGGAACTGTATCCGTAGACACAGAGAACGCGTTGCGTTCCATTCCTGCCCGAAAGGAATTGCACTCCGTCCCACTCGCCAATCCCGCTTCCGTACTTCGGCCACACGTGTACGTATGGCCACCGGGAGGAGTGAGCGATGCGAATCGGAACCGCTCCGTTTCAATCACTGCGCTGTGTTCCTCAATTTTCGGCCCTTCCGTCGGTCATCCATTTCTGCGCTTTCATTAGAGACGAAAACGAACCAACGAAAAAAAAGAAGAAAAGGTTAAACAATGATGGTACAGCCGAATACGGCACGCGTGTTTTATTGCTTACGATGCCGTCGAAAACAGAAGAAAGAAATCTGTGCGGCGCGTTTCTCAATACACCGGGGAGGCCGCGCCGAAATCGGCCGGGTAAATGATGGCCGGTCGGATGGACAGACGGAAGGCGTCTGCCGCGCAGCAGCGTCAACAGGGAGGCAGGAAGGGGAGAGGCGCGACGATCGCGGATGCCATCAATCTTGCGCGCTCAGTCGCCGCCGCCGCCGTCGTGAAACAATTCAATCTGTACACTGCCGAGCGCCGCTCGGAGATGAGTGTCCGTGTTTAACGAGCGCCTCTCCCTCGCGCGCGCCGGCGCCGGCTCCTATGCGAGCACGGAGCGGAGCTGAAGGCCGATCGTCTGCTTGTTAAGGTGCATCGTGAATCATCAAGAAAAGCGTACGGGCGAGGTAAATGAGAACGTAATACTACGCCGTTTAGCTCTGCATAGCGCGAATGGGAACCGGCGAGCGGACAACCGCTTGCGAGTGAACCTAAATAAGTGCCGTGACGCCGGTGGTGACGCCAGGACTATACACGACGACGACGACCACAGCGTATCGAGGAGGACGGGAGGACACAGCAAGCGCAGGCCTCGAAGAAAGCCCGACAAGCGACTGGTGAATTCTGCAAGCGAACTTGCCAGGACGAAAAACGCAAATCCGTCTCCATAGGCTGAACCGTCGGGTCTGTTGCGCGGATACGCTGTAACCAGAGGGCACACACAGACGCGTCGAACGCTAACAATGTTCATAAGCGCGTATGCAGGTCACAGAGAAAACGTGCATTGCTTAGTACTCTCAATCGTATTGTATTTGCCTTATATACTTTTACTGGAATTATTCCAAAGTATACGATGCTTTTTTATACTTTTTCTTTATATGCAAAAATGAAATTGCACGTCTTTCTGCTTCGTTTCTTTCTCATATTTTTTTTTATTTTTGTCCTTATTCAAAAGAAATATTACTTTTCGCTGGCATGCCGCAAGTATTACGGCGGCTGTCTTCGACTTGTGGTATTCGAAAATGGCAGGTTCAGTTTATTTGGGGAACGAATAAGTAAGCATCGTTTCGCACATGCAGAAGCTGTCTCTCCACTACAGAGACAAACAGAATAATCGCGAGTACACCAGCGTGTCCTCCGAGATCGCACCGCGCATGCACAGATACATTGCCGGAGGCCACGACCAGCCCCGACTCCGGCAAAATACACACCGCGCGAGCGGCCCGCTCCACCCGAAACAGAAGCGTCGCCGCTCGAGAAAGAACACTGAGCGCGGTATGTTGTTGCGGTTTCAAATCGTGGCTACGTGAGCCGTGATTTTGAGTTCGAAACAATAACAACAACACGTGCGCAGTTCTACGCGTCTGTACGCGCGGGTTAGCGCCTCAAACCCAGCGGCCACCACGAGACGTCGCTCGCGTCCAACGGAGCTGGCTGGTTGACCCTGCAGGCCTACGAATTACTTCGGCGCGTGCTCCATCTTCATGCCACGGCGCCCAGAGACCAGGGCAGCCCGAGGGCCGGCATGGTGGGCAACCGGCACTCATAAAAATCGCGGTCGCTTACGCAAACCACGTGGTCACGAAAACCGCAGAAAGCGTGCGAACTTCTTTTCTTTTTCTTTTTACGAACAGCTCGTCCTATAACGAAACAATGCGCGGCGTAACAAGCGCAGTCGCGAAGCGCCGGTAAGAAACTTACGAAGTTTATGGAATCTGTCACGCGCAGGGGCTTTTCTGAAAATCTCGACATCGCATGGAACGCAAGGACAGAAGGGGGAAAATATATATATATATATATATATATATATATATATATATATATATATATATATATATATATATACAAAAGGGCGCGAACCGGCCGATTTGGTGGAAAGCGGGAGTTGGTTGGAAAGAGCGAAGGAACTAGTGTGACAAACTCAGCACGAACGCTTCACGTGTTCTTCGGTCGCTAGAGTTCCTTCTTGACCTCCTAACTGAGAAAGACGAGAACCGGAAGAACGGGCACTACGTTATGCCGTTTCTTAGCGCCTATCTCCCTCCCGATCATAACCTGCATTATTGGTTATGATTGTTGGTTATTCGTTATTGGTAATTAGTCATTGGTTATGATTACTGGTTTATCGGTAAAGATCGTCTACCCTGTATTCAAAAATACCGAAAGACTGAACTCAGTAAGGTTCAAGAAATTGTAATGAGCCACAAGTTAACTCACAACCCTACATTCGTTAATTTACGCGGCGATACATTGTATATTAGAGAAGAAAATAAAGCGCGAACTTCCATTTTGTGAATTTCGCACAGAAACCCCAGCGACGGAACGTCATTGTAACACCACAGATATATTCTTTTTTTTTTTTAACATATTCGGAACTTGTGACTCCGTACAATTTCTTGATCCTTGCGAAGTTCACTCTTTCGGTATTTTTGAATGCAGGGCAGACGATCTTCACCAATAATCGTGCCACAGCAGACGCCATCAGATCCATGTCCTCATGGCTGGCTGGTGCGGGAACTTCGAGATGGCGTCGCCACCTGTCTTATATTTCTTTTTCGTCTTTTCTGGCGTAACAAGCCTCTTATCACAATAAGAATGACCGTTTTTTAATAGTGCAGAAGCGCAATTTACTAAAAGAGATCAAATAATTGTTATCTTTAGTGTTCTTTTAGAAAAATCGCACAGTTAATAAAAAAGAAAAAAAAAGAAGAATGCCGGAGTCATTTTACTCTGTGAAGGTTGATGACCAGCGGAGCTCTAAATATGGTGATAAATATCTTGATTGAAAATAAAAGACAAATATCAGAATGAATTTCGTGTTTTCGCTATTTTTGTTGTTGTTCTATTAAATAGCAAACTGACTGCTTTTGTTTGTATGCTTAACCTTCTTTTGTTTGCCTTCTTTTTATTTATTATTTGGTCACGAAGGTGACTGTCGCTTCATAATCGTTATGATATACGGCCAGTGGCTCTGTGGCAGCACTGGAAAGGCCCTAGGCCAATGCGAGGTCTACACACGACCGATGACGCGTCGTGGGCACACTGATGTTTGTGCAACGTCGAATGCCGAATCTTTCCAAGAGAAACGCCCCGAACCACTTTCCGCCTGTCCGAGACACGTCTATGTTGCAATCACCCACAATTGCGATGGGAGCGGAGTCGGTATCGGGGTGATCCAACCAAAGGTGCAAACGCTTGGCGTTTGCGGCACCATGTTCGCCCGTATTTACGCGCCGCCCGCCGCCGCAGCCGCTTACACATTGCCGCTTCTCTTCAGGACGGTGTTCTTCGCAGGCGTGCCGTTCTTCCGCATTCCTCACCGCACGCGGCCTACGTATCCCTTCTACGGGTGGAAAGGCATTGAGATAAGGCTACGTGGTTTGCCTATAGAGCCCGTGACGTTAAACAGTGTTTACTCCGGCTTTACTTTTGTTTATTACGATATTTGTTTTTATCAAAATAAGTTATGACACTTCTCGCGATTAAACGTAGCTGGGATTTACCCGGTGATACGCTTTTCCTTGATGCTTTAGCTCTTTCAGCTCTGGTGTGGCAGCCATATTTCTTTCTTTTTTTCCCCCTATGCACACAAGCCGCCAGACCCTAGCGTATAACTACTCCGCTCTACAAAAAAAAAAAGAAAAAAAAAGAAGAAGAATAAGAAGAAGAAGAAGAAGAGGAAGAAGAAGGAGGAGGAAAAAGAACACGAAGGAAGAAGCTCTCATCGGGCAGAATAAAATTTCGGGCTCGGTAATGTGAGAAACCGCGAGGGATGCAAAGGCGACGGACGGACGCCTCTCGCCTCAATTCATCTCACGCCGAGAAAAAAGAAGAAAAAAGGAAAGCTAATCACAGTTCCGCCGCTGTTTCCTTACGACGCTGGTCAGGCCGCGGAATGAAGTCTCTTCTCACCACGAGCGACGTCGTCTCGTCCGGGCAGCTTCGATATTGGCCACAACGCGGTGGCCGCCGCCATGATGGGCGTCCCGTTCGATATTCCCGGCAGCGGCCACTCAATTAACCGTTCTTCAAAACGACCAGGCGCGACGACGCGAAAGGGATGAACGCTCGAGGGCCCGAGACACGTGGGAGGCACATAAAACGGGCCCCCACTGCTCGCGGAAGGCATTCGACAAACTCTAGGCGCGCGCGCACGCGCACACACACACACACACACACACACACACACACACACACACACACACACACACACACACACACACACACACACACACACACACACACACACACACAGCAAAAAAAAAAAAAATCAGGGCGTGAGACGAAATATACAGGCCCCCTACATATATATACATACATACTTGGCGTACGAGCAGCGCTCTGTATAGACGTAGTCGTACCCCTCTCCCTGGTGGCCACTGCCAAAGCAAGCAGACAGCGAGCGGTAGTGACCAAAAAAGAAGGGACTGCGGCGCTTCATTACTCGCCTGGTCCGCGGTGACGATCGAGAGCGCGCCCGAATGGAGGATGCGCCATTTCGGTTTATTGCCGTCCGCCGACGAACGACGCTCGCCAGGCGCCTTCTTCCTGCCCTTTCGGTGCGTCCAAAGCAGCCCCCGGGCTCGCCAGACGCGAGGTGCGCGTTCGCTCCGGTCAAGGACCGCTTTGTGGGACGCATTTTTTTCACCTAATACGAGTACGGTACCTTAGCGCGCAAAGCTGCGACAACACTAGAAGCCTTCGCAAAGCTAGGGAGTTGACTGCAGCGGGCAGCATTTAAATAAAATACAAGAAAGAAGTAAATATCCAGTTCAGCCTCTTCAAAGCAGCAGGGCGACACGGTAAGAAACGAGTGTCTTTGCTACGTCATGCGTTAGCAACGATGGAGAGAGGTCACTCGCTTCGAGCATAGTTTCCGAGATATCTGGCGAGCGCTGCCTCTCAAGTATACCTTGATCTAACGGCAGCTGCGCTGATGATCTCAGAGGCAATGTTAAGAGCCTGTGGAATTCTACGCGACTCCATCTAGCGACACCTAGCGAATCATCTAGGGAATCACCATAAGCTGCAAATGGATCGCGCGTCGCTTCTTCGCAACTGCCGTCTTCGTTGGGTTAGCAATAATAGCACGGCTGCCGATGACCTGCTAATCGGGAGCGGTAGACCGGAAATTGAATTTCTCAACCACGAGCAAAATTTTGTTGTTCCTGTGGCCTGCGGCATTGAAGAGCTCTGGTTTTCATAACGACTACCGTGTCATGACTTATGCGGCCTCCCATTAGGGTACGACATCGATATTGGTTTGCAGCTCTTAGAAGACTCGCTGTGTCAGAAAACACACACAAGCGCGCGCGCGCAGAAAATCCGGGAGGTCAACCATAAAAGAGATCAGTTTCTTACCTTGTCAGGGGGGGGGGGGGGGGAGGCTGAAAGGTATTGGGGTGGGGTGATTCAAGAATATCGTCAGGGAACTCGATGACTACGGAAATGGAAATGGGTGCCCACTTTCGAATTCTGAGGCGCAGCACACGTCACTATAACCGTCTATCTCACATGCCCACAGACCGCAGCAAGCGATAAGGAAATAGCCGCGTCTAGCTGCCTCTAGTACATAGGCGCTGTATCAGGAACAACACAGTAGTAATTAGTGAGCGGCTAATTAATTTGCTTCAATCACAACGCCGAGTCAACTAGGTAGAGTAAGTGAGGTCTTGACAGTTTTGAGCAGCCCGCTCACCGAAGGTTGCCGGAATTTCCTAGCATAGGCCCTGCGCAAACGTGGCCTTTCGGTTTCGCTGCTTCGGTATTTCCACAAGGCACATTCTCAATTGGCGACAACGGACGAAACTTATATGAGGGAAAGAAACAGGCTCTCTCTGGAAACTTCGGGCCGGGCCGGTGCTTACGTAACCATCACTCGAACTTTCCATGGGTCTACTTTACGAAGAATATGTGCACCATCTCCCGTGTCGGCAGCGGATGCCCGCCATCTGAATTGGACACGCTGTGAGAAAAAGACAGTTTGTGAAAACGCAATCGCAGATATCAAGAACCACACCTGACGACTATGGGCGTTGACTCGTGGAATTTCACACGTCCCTGATAGAGTATGTGCACGGAACCCGCCTCTATGCTTTACTTATGACTTCAGTTTCGCACTACGCCGCGTGGCAGCCCGTGCGAAGAAAGAAGTAGAGAAAAAAAAAAGAAATAAATGAAACACAGAGACCACCCTGACAAACTCCCAGGACACTGCGAGTGACAGCCGCTCCGGTACGGGTCGTGCTGCTAAAGCTGCGGCACAAAACTCAAGAAAAGACGAATAAAGTAAGTAGCATGTCGGGAACCGATCTCCCGTCGCTGCTGCCAATGCTACTGCATTATACACGGAATCAGGGGTTCGTTTCTTGATTGTGCTCGGCCCGTATAAATGCGTAGTGTCGCGCCACTCCCAGTCGCAGCGCGAGCCCGAGGTGTTCGTGTAACTGTAGGGCGGCGCCCCGGAGCCTCGTAAACCTGCACCAATAAACTAAAGGAAGACGAGCGAGAAAGAAGGAAAGAAAGAAGGAACAGAAAAGCACAAACGCCGCATCGCGACAGTCGTAAAGGCGCGGCAACCGCCCACCCTCCTCCTCCTACACGTACACACCACGCTCGCTCGCACGGCGATCAGCGGTCGTCGGGAGTTTTGGCAGCGAGGCGCGAACGGGGTGGGAATTAGTTAATTCGCCCGGGCCACAAATAAAAGGAACGAAATAAAAGAGGGAGTAACGGCTTCTCGACGCTTTTCCCGCCGATCGTGTTTAGCCTGTTTACTCGGCTCGGAGGCGTCGATGTACTCGCCTGTTTTGTCTCGCCGCCAGCGGCTAGCCACTTTGTTCTTCCTTCCGTCTTCTGGCTGCGAGCTTCCTCGCGCGCGCCTCCTCGACGCATCTCTCTCTCTCTCTCTCTCTCTCGTACCGGCACGAAGTTGCACCCTGCGCCATCCTAAAACGGTGCAGCGATGACGTGACGAGCGCCCACGTGTAGCCAATCACCGGCCGATCCCGCATGGATTGCCACACGCTCGTCTACAGTCTGTAGCTGGCCAACGGGCTGTTCGCGTTTCTATTTATTTATATGTATATTAAAGGAGACTTCCGTCATTTAACTGGCATGCACAGTACAGTTTCTCGTTTCGAGGACGAGACAAAGCTTAAGAAAGAAAGAAAGAAAGAAGTCTGTCAAACGACACACGCAGAACCAGCAACGATCCATACTATCCCAGCGAGATGAACACAACACGGACATTTCCGAACACGTCTCCAGTCGAATTCACAGATTGTTTGTGAAGTTCCCAATAAGTAATGACAGCGTTATCGCAGGCTTGCGGTCCATCAGATATTACTAGAGATGTGAGAGCAGAAACCCACGACATATATCTCCAAGATATGCGTAAGACACTTCCAGAAAAGGTGGCCGACTCATTCTTCCAGCATTGACTCAATATCTGCCGCAAAGAAAGTGGTCTTAATTGTGTGCAAAGCTGGCAACCATGAGAATGTGCCAGCCATAAGAACGTGTCATAAGCAAATCTCCGAACAATTTCACCTGGTAAACTCGGAGCGCTCGGGGGTCGCTCTCGCCCTTCGAACTGGAGCGCGACCAAAGGCCGGCAGAATCTCGACCACGTGGTTACTTCCATTGCCCTGGGAGCAGCTGGACGTTCGGCTGGGGCAGACTTTCTCTGGCTCCAGTCACGAGGGGTGCCCGCGTTGCTGCAAACCCATTTGGAGCGCGTAACCAGTCGAGAAAGAGAGGAATACTTAATGATAGGAACAGCGGAGAGCTCGGCTGCGGCAGAAAGTACCGAACTAGCACCGAATTTCGTTTACCACGTACTACCCCGAGTAGGAGGCCCCGAGTATACAAGCAGCAACCCGGCGTACTTTGCGTGTTGGTCTATGTCAGTTCTAGTGGCGGTAAGGTAAGTAGACTGAAGAACAAATTAATAGAAAGAGCGCCAAGGACGCAACTAATTTTATTACCGGAAATCGCGCATAGTACAAACAGCTTGGATCTGCAGATCCACAGAGAGCAAAGTATCATCAGTATATACTCAACAAACTGTCCCAGAGTCATACCTAGAAACTGAAACTCGATCTTGGATTACGAGACAGGAGGTAACGCATGTGTCACCGCTCACGTTGACAAACAAGTGTTTCGATTGGCTCCCGTGCAACTGTATCACGGATTCTTTCGAAAATGCGATTGTGCATAATGACGGGGGAAGAGGAAACACCGATCTCAACTGAAAGAAGAAATTCGGTTACAAAATCAAACGTTGTGGTCATATCAGCCATGATCGCCTTGACTGGCCGCCGCGAGAGCAACCTCCCTCCCCCCTCCCCCCATCCACAATCGCTCTCTGTACAAGCGAAATTACGGATTTGGCCTATGATTGTGGCTTACGTCAGAGCCGCAGCTATGACGCAACACTGCACGCATTTCACGCGATCGCGCAGTGCAGATACAGCCGAACAAATGAAGACTGGAGATAGAGTATAAAAGAAAGAGGGAGGATTATGAGCGGCCGGTATCCAATTAAGGAGATGCACCGATCGGAGACTGCTCCCTCTCCGCACCCTGTTTATTGGCGCCCTTCCTCCCTCGGCCCGCCTCGCTTGGCCTTGCTCCGTTCGCCATTTCATATCCAGCAGTGGCGAAAACGTGCGAACGAACTCGCTGTCTTACGACTGTCGTAAATGGGACTCTCAGGGAGCGCGAGCGAACGAGTTGCGCCACGGGCTCCTATACGGGGAGGGCGCGAGATATTAATTACGTGATGGCCGTACGGGGTTATTGGCAGGGAACTCGTAGGTGCGTCGTTTCGTTTTACTGTCTCCCCCATCTAGCTACGCAGAGAGGAACGAAAACAAAACAATCCGCTGGATGATCAAAGGCGTCGGATGCGCGTTCGCACAGTATTGGGAAGAACGCTGTCATTCCCGAGACGTTCCATCCAACGTGGCAAGGCTTGCGCCTGCGTCCAGTCAAAAAGGGTGTGTTCCAAGAAGACACGAAAGGAATAATCCTTTTGATTTTTCTCACAGGACAGTGAGCGTATCGAGGTCTACGTACTGCTAAGCCAACGGGATGGTACTGCGGTGGCGGGATCTGCTGGTCATCGACTAAGTCACATCTATATTATGAAGGAGAGGAAGCCCTATGACACACACACACACACGCATATATATATATATATATATATATATATATATATATATATATATATATATATATATATATATATATATATATATATATATATATATATATAGGGTGGCCCACATAACTTGAGCGAAGAATTTAGAAATGAATTTAGAAGTGAACAAGGTCGCGTGCAATATCGCTTGCCGAGAAAAAGCTCAAAGATATTTTTGAAAACAACAAAGTGATAAAAAATGTTTCCGGTCTGCGTTGTCGACCATTATTTTGAATAAGCTCGATTATTCGGCTTTGCCCGCGGTTCCGCCAGAGGCTCCATAAACACAGCGCAAAACGGCAACCGATATTTCGTGCGCCGAACGAGGGCTTATTTAAATTTTTGGACTCGACCTGCGCAATTCGCGTCGTGAACATCGTTGCCGCGAACGTATTTTCGGAGGCTTGCGGTTTCGCTTAATATTCGCTAACGTTTACTTACGACATGAATTTGGCCGCTAAAGTTGACTAAATATGAAACACTAAATCTGTGGCGGGCCGATTTTGTCTGGTGTGGCCGGGCAGAAAATAGCGTAACCTCAATGCAAATTTGACTGACGATTGCGGCTGCCATCGGATATTTGTGACCAAGATGTGCCACGAAAGCGAGCAGGTCGTTTGTCGGCGTGCCGCACTATATCCTCCCGGTAAGCGGACGTAGTGCACGCGCGAATTATATTTAGAACGCCACACGCACGGCGTTCGCACATTAGGGTGCACTAATATGGCGCCACACCGAGTGCTAGAACGCGTAGCGAAACTGTTGGGCTACACGCTGAGAAGGCTGCGCTACCTCATCCATTCAGCGCGGCTTTCCTTTCCCGACCGCCCCGAGAAATGAGCGCCAGTTCAAATCATCTTCGGCTGGCCCGCGTATAGGCAAACGCGTATATGCTTTTGTCGTAAAACATTCCTAATGCATTGTTTAGCACAAAACGCTTCTTATTTTCTTGTGGCCTAGCTAAGAGTTATGCCACCAAACTCACCCACACTCCAAAGATACCGGTGCTGAAACGGACTGTTTAGCCCTGCAATTAGCCAACGCATGTCTATGGGCTGTATGGTTGCCACTGAACAAGCACATGCTGCTAGCTTTGGCAACTTCATTCGAAATTGGTGCTTTGGCGCAGGTTGGCGCAGCCCGGTGGTTTGGCGCAATATGGCGCGATTGGCTCAGCACTTCCATCGGTGGGATTAGTAGCGTTCATGTGAACGCGACGTGCTAGAAGTCCGATTACCCTTGTCCCACTCGCGTAAATACCGCCTACTGCCTCCCCTCCATTTATTCCTCTCCACATTACTTTTTTTTTCTACCAGCAGTACCCATTATTCTGACACCTTATTTTTACCAAGAAATCGCACAGACTGTTTCACCGCTAAAAAAAGAAAAAAATGGAAAGAAAAAAACACAAGGCGTCGAACTCTGAGTTGATGCGAAACATTTTGTCGGTTATGCTTACAGATACGAACGGCATGTGGAAGGACATGATGTCAAGTATTTTACGCAAACTGACAAAATTTCTCATTACTTTTGAAAGTCCGCTTCACCTTGAGCGCCCTAGCTATGCAGAGAAAACTACCACATACGAAGCAAAACAGGTCTCCTTACTGATTGAACAATAGGTTTTATTGGCGAAAGGGCCAGTTCTCACCAAAGAGCGCCAAAACCATATCGCCTATGCTAGCGAGTTGACGTCTAGGCACGTCATATATATGCAAATACAGAACGAATGTGTTAAAAAGAATTAAAAAAAAAGAACGGTAAGAGGAATACTCTCCGGATGGAAATTTCAATACAGCAGCAGTAAAGAAACACAACGCAGAAAGAAAAAGAAGCACAATCCCCAAAATCAATGCTCCATAGCCCGGCTTTCTTTATAGACTTCCATGCGTGCCAAATAATAGGAGATATAATGCAAAACACCACAGTTCATGTTACTAGCGCCAAAAGGACCACGGACTATTTGGGCTGTCGCTGGCGCTGAATATACTGGCGCGTGTCGAAGTAGGTGCGCTCATCTGTTGAACATAATCAATGTTGTGTCAATTCCCTAAATATTAAACGATATTCAACAAAAGTTTTTACGGAGAACGTTCTAAAATCTCAAGCTTACAGAAGGCGTATATGATCTATCAATGGAGAGATTGCATGAGACGGCGATCATATTTCTGGCCAAATTTGCCTCGTTTAGATTTAGTGTCGCCGCGAGTTGCACTTTCTGTACAACTTCTCCCACGGCTCCACACACAGACATTGAACGCACAACCGCTAACAGAAGCTAGATAAAATGGGAAAAAAAACAGAGCAATTTCGTTGAGAACGAAACACAGCTTGAACGAACACGAATGATGTGCAAGCAAGGCTATCGAAAACTCACCAAAATCGCAGGCATTGTTCCCCCTTTGCTTGCGTCCGTCTGACGGCGCCAAATGATGGTGCACGGTGTTCTAGAATGGAACGGGTTCGCAGAGGATGTTCGATCACACGAAGCTAGCAGTCCAGCGCACACACAACAAAAGTCCCACAGCGCAGTTCTACACTTTTCTTGTCTTGACCTACCAACGTTCATCAGCCCCGGAAATAAACCACACGACATAAAGTCCAGACAGCGCCGAATCCAGCTCAACAACGCAAGTATTGCACTCCCTTTTCCTTCTACCACGACCCCGACGTTGGCGAGGCGCAAAGCGGCCGGTGTTTGAGACGAGCCAGCTCGACGCTTTCGCGCTGGCACGTACAGCAAACGTCGACGAGCGCTACCGACGCGGCGCAAGCGTCGGCAGGAAACCGGTAATTTGGTTCCCGCGAGACAACCGCCGCTCTCGCTACACGGAAAGGCGTTCACGAGCCACGTCAATCCATAGCGCTCCACACCGGCGGCTCGAAACACATCAGGCGAGAAGCACATAACCTTTCATCAACACAGCCGCTCGCTGCCCGCGCAGCATCCAGTCAAGCAGACGAAAAAGCAGACGACGGCCGCGAGATGCGGACGCCGCAGCAGACGCCGCGCGTGCCGCACGAGAAGGCGCGAGAACCGGAGGGGGAAGAGGATATAACAGACGCCGCCTGCTCGAGCAGCCATGCAGACGGCGACGAGCGGGAGAAAGCGTGCGCGCACTGGCGCCGAATATGCGGAGATGAACGCCGCGCGCTGGGCAAACACAATAAGCCCCCCCTTTTTGAAGCCGCGCGCCAGAGAAAAGCTGACAGGCCTTTCAACGCCGTGAACGCATTCTTTGCTGCTCGCATGTATATGGGAGCGCATCGAACGCGATCGACGAACGGCTCGCTGAGGCTACGCGCGTGCATCGCACGTATAGCCTCCTGCTGCGGCGGTGAAGAATTAGACAACGTGGAGAAAGGCTCGCCTGCGGCCTCTCCAGAGGGGTTCCCGGCGTGAGATGTTCAGGGGGCCGCGGCAGGTGGCTTCGAATACGCATCACGCTTTTGTGACGAGCGCTGTTCAAGGGTTAGCGCGGGCGAGGTGTTGATGTTTGCGGGCACCACAACCATTGGACCCGAGAGCAAGCGCCTCTCGCCAATGGCTTCCGGCATAGCCACCTACTTAGAGGGAACGACTCTGAATTGTGCAATGCAAGCCTGAGAGGCAAAAAGTCGATTACCGGGGGAAACACAGCCTTCTCCGTTTAGCGGTATATACTCAGAGGTTGAGTGAAGTACAATCAGTAAGAGTGGTGGAGAGAAATTCGTGCGACACATATATTCAGGTAGACTTAGATGACAAGCAGAGACAGTTCGGGCTGCTACCGATGCAAACAACGGAGTACCAAACGCCATGCATCTGCGGTGACAAAAAGTTCCAATAGGACGCAACAGTCGGTGGCACACGCGATGCGGCTAACGTTTTTCTCTTCTTTCTTTCGTTTGCTTCGCAACAGTAGCCCAACGTACGACGAACGCGCATAGCCAAGCTGTGCCAAGCCACTCTGCTAGGCTGCGGTGCAGTGAGTGTATGAAAGCCCAACAGCGCTGGTCGCCTACCCCTCGACACATCGAATGACGCAGTTGATGGGACAGCTAGTACGGACACGAGGAGATGCGCTGCTCGATGACAGCACATGTGATACAATCGAGACATATGCACTGTCCATTGCATCTGTACACTCGTGCCACTAGTGCCGTCGTCTACACTATTCACCGCACCGAATGTAGATGTAGACCAAGTAGCCAAGCTTAAAGCTCTCGTCAGCGACTGCTTTTTTTTTTTTTTAATTTTAAACATGCGCGTGTACCAGTCCCCCTCAAGCGACACCCATCGTCTACCACGTCCCTGCAAAATGAATTTTTGGTATCAGCCGTTCATAAAGTACGCTAGTAATCTGCATTTAGCAGGCCCTCCATTTTTGTGGGCGGAAAGATTGCGGCCAAGGTTCTACTTATTCTTGTGTAATACAGCAAAGCATGGAAATCTCTCAGTCAGTTGAGGCCGAAGGCACCGCGTCCATTACCGGATGTCCATGATTATACGTCCTGATGCATCCAGAACCGGGATGCAATGATGATTAACAAACTTGGAGGCCCTATGCAGACTTTATAATCGAAGTTAACAATCCATAACAGCAAAGGGAGTACTGCTTCAAATCTTTATAGTCAGCCACAAAATGATGGCTGTGAGCCGCATTGTTCTTTTCTTTCTTTCTTTTTGAGAGAGAGAGGGGGGGGGTAAACAGAAACGAAATCGCATTGGACTGGTGAAATCTTTTATCGAGACTGCCTAAGTTTACTCGCCAGGTGAAAGGTCGCTTACTATAGGAGGAAAGGAAAGCCAAATTTTCGCGTCAGCGAACATCGTACCGAAACATCAGTTCCGGTGCGTCAGTACGACGTGGCTGATTTCAAAACCTCCTATTTAGTACATTTGAAACGTATTCGTGGAGAGGCAGCGTCGTAAAAGGACTGGTTGTGCCTGCAGTATTTTCGAAACGCAAAACGTAATTATTTTCATCGATAAACAAATAACCAGCACCGCGCACTCTCTCTTAAAATTCATGACGTCAGGGGAAAGGAAACGCGGGAAACTGAAAGTGGTTTCGCCGCCAGACTTTTGTTCTCGCGCCCCTTTTCCGGCTCGCCAAGCTTCCTTCTAATGGTAAGATCAGCAATATCTCGCTATATTGTAGAATTGTAATTTACCGAGTAGTCAATTAAGCGGTAGCCCTTTAAGAAGCAGACGACATATTGAACGTCCTTGTTGAACTGCACGTTACAGAGACAGAAGCGCCTCGCTAACGCTGGCCTGACCACGAGCCGGCCAACTATGCGCGGGCAGAAGCTACGGCGCAGGTGCGACCAGACGTTGCGTGTCATAACTTCGCGCACCGCCGGCCAGTTGAAACAAAACCTTCCGCATCACGAGCGAGGAAGGCAGGCCCAAAAACAGTTGCGTATGCGCGCGGACGGCGCCGGGAGCGGTTGCTCCTTCAGAGTGCTCGCCTCGCCACTAAATTACGCCGCTCAGAAGCAGAAGAAATGCAGCCTCCAACCGTTGCTAAGAATTACTGTTAGGCTAGTGGGTCCGGCTTGGCTGTTGAGGAAAATAAGCGCTAAAGAAAATACGCGCACGCACACGCACACACACACACACACACACACACACACACACACACACACACACACACACACACACACACACACACACACGGCAAGGGGGGCCCTGGTGTTCCGTCTCCTCCAGCTTCGTGTTAGTCAAGTTACTGTAGCGCTGTAATTTCCCTGAACATAAAGTGGAATGCGAGCTAGTTCGTACGTATCCATCAGTGAAAAACAAAATAACAGCGCGAAACAGATTGGACAAGGGAAGAACACAGGACAAATTGCAGTTAGCAGTCCGCCCTTGTCCTGTGCTCCTCCAGGGTCGGCGTTTATTGCACGCAGTTTTTTCAGCGATGGTTCTCTCAACAGTTTGCAAACACAGCATTTCCCACTTAGAATATCAGATACAAGTCTGGCTGACTAGTCTATATGCGGGTACTGCGATTACGGCTGTTCATACACGCTTACTTTTTTTCCCGGAGTGAACGAAAAGAGTTTCCGAAGGAAAAATTCAATTTAGAGCGATTCACGGTTCGTCTCCAGTTGGGGGACTGAACGAGCTCGTTGGGTAAACGGTCTCGGTTAGCAAATAGCGCGAGAGGCGTACTGCTGCACGTAGACGCCGCGTGATCTTGGTCTTGTTTACGTCCCAGTCACTTACTAAGACGGCCTTCATTGAGCCTTTAACGTGCGCGTCAGAAGAACAGCTGCACCAGGCCCACGTCGTGTTTGCGTTCGTCAAATTCTGTTCGTCTGTTCGACGTTACGTTACGCCGCATGCCGCCAATATATCGGGATTTTGTCGGACGCAGCGAAAGCTGCACTCCAGCTCCGCGTGAGGCACGCTCGCCGCTGCGGCCTCCGGTTTGCCGTGGTTCCCCGCGCGTGTCTGCACGAGTGTGTCGGCGGCGGCGGAACGCCACGCGCGCTCGAATGCCACGAGAAAAAAAGATAGAAACGCGCCGCGAGCCGTGTCGAACGAAGAGTCGTGAGACCACCAGCGCAACGCCGCTACGGTCCGGGAGAGAGAGAGAGAGAAAGGGATACGCTCGGCCGTGCACCTGCGCGCCGTAGCTATCCGTGCGCATCGCCGCGGTCTGGGCGTCTGTGCGCCAATGTAAACGAGTGTTCGTGCCCGCACGCCTACACCGTCCCGGCGCAGACAAACACGGGAGAGGGAGAGGAACGATCATCGTGCCTTCCCTGCGCCGTCTGCCTGCCGCCACGCCAGCGCCAAAACAGCGTCGCGACACGACCGGCGAGGAACGCGCCGCGAGCGCGTCGTCGTAAGCCGCGTAAAAGAAGGTCCGCGAGGTCCAGTCGGACCGCTGCGGTTGACATGCGCTCGCGAGATGAGCCGGCGTCGCCGAAGCAGATGCTTCTTTCGTAGAAAGTGAACACTGTTCGCCGAGCTATGGATTGCTCGAACGGGAGTGTCGAGAAGCCGTGTCTGCTTCGACCCCTTCGTTACTGTCGCCGGCTCGTGTCAGTTTGACGTGCCCTTTCCTCTCCTTGTACGGGACTCATAGCCCCACGGACATCGGTAATTTCGTCGCGTAGTCGCGGCGATGGTAACGGCTATGCGCGACGCTGCGTCCTCGAGCAACGCCGACCAGCCCGGTAGAGAATGCGGTCTCCTATAGCAATATTACTACAGGAAACTATGGCGAAGAGATCGATCAGGTACTATAGGAATGCCAGGTATCGCACGAATTTGTCTCATATTTGTGAATGTGACCTTCAGACGTCCTTGTCACGTTATTTATTACGCTTTGAATTTTTAAGGCGAAAGCCGGAGTGTCCGCTGAAGCGTCATCAGGCCATAAGAAGACAGATTAAACACAGATTAAAGAATTAAAAATGACTGATAATGACAGTTAGTGAATGAAAACGTTATAACAGAGACTGGTAGAGGTTAATAATGACTAGTAATTACTTGTAATGACTACGATTGACTATGATATGACCAACACGTCCAACGACGGCTTTCGCCGTTCGCCTCTTCAGAGATATCTTAAGAGACTCTGTAATTTTTTTAAAGTGAATATCCAAGCAGCCATATACGTGACTCTACGCACATAAATAACCGCTGCGAGCGGTAGCATTCACGAAACAATACTCCGTCGGAAAAGGTCGACTTTCAAAGCGCCGAAGTCGTTTGAAGTCAAAAGGACGAACGTTAGGCGAATCCATGTGCAACCCACCATTCCCGTACTCGCAGCTGTCGCGGACTCTAGAACCGGATTCCCTCCCTGTGTAACTTTGGAAGGAACTATGTGCGACAGAGCGAGGAGGAGTGCTTGCGCCAGCAGTGGGGTACAGGCCGCTTGCAATCTACGAGAAAAGGGCCGAGCGCGCCCGCGCTACCCTCTCACCGAGAGCGCCGCATGCGCGAAGCGCTACGCGGGGTGCATTCTTCAGCTGCCTGTCAATTGGGGCCGCCGCCATTGAGGGTCGCGCACCTGCCGAGCTGGCGTGCGCCTATGCTCCGGTCGTGCGTGACCCTGGGCGGCCAACCCTCTTCCCGAACGCTTCTTACGCGGGCGTTCTGCAGTGAAGCCTGCATTCCTGCAATGCAGCTCGGTAGCATCGCAGAACGGGGTGCGCGAATAAAAAATAAAAGCGACGGTAGATTGCGGGTTTTACGGCCCAAAACTGCACAGGAGGGTTGTGATTACGGACGCCGTGTGGCTTTAACTTCTGACCAACTGGGGTTCCTTAACGTACACTTGGGTCTATGTACATCTTTGCATTTCTGACTCATCGAAGTGCAGCTGGGATTCGAACGCAGGACCACGCGCTCAGCAGCCAATGAGTCACTGGGGACGGTGGAGCGTGCGAGAGGCGATTAAGAGGACGCAAGGCGTACAGAAGCCGCCGTACTTAAAGGGACACTAAAGCGAAACAATAAATCAGTTTAGACTAATGAATAATTTTTTGAGAACCCTGCAGGCAGTCATTTAAAAAAGATAGTTTGATTATTAGATGACAAAATGAAGGTTCAAGTATCAGTATTTGAATTTCGCGCCGAAACCCCAGCGCCGGTACGTCAGCGTGACGTCAGGCATTCCAAAGTATGTTTTCGCATTTGGGCAGTGTTGACCGAGTAAAGTTTCCCGAAACTTCCCATGTTTAATATTTGGTCCCTGTAGAACACAATTTAGTCAATCTGTACCGCTATATATATTAGTAGGCCCTAGAAGATGTCATCAAAATCCAACACGTCACAGCCTCTAGGTGCGGCAACTTAAGTAGGCGTCGCCACCCGTATTTCGTTCTTGCGCTTTTTCTGGCTTACCAAACGTCTTAACGTTGTAAGAGTGGTGTTTCTGGTGTTGTAGAAAGGTAATTTACTGATGCAGAAGAGATCATTTTTCACTTTAGTGTGCCTTTAACTCGAACACGCGTCTAGCACCCATTTGCTTCTCCTGCGAAAGGGTGCTAAAGATTTATGGTTGGTGTGCCTCGATCGTGCGAGCACGATGCATCCGCATTCAAAAGCATTCGATGTTTGCTTAATCAGAGCCCCCGTATGTTAATGTTGAGCCACCAGAGATGTGTCTGCGTTGCTCGGGTTAAGTCTGACGGCAACTGCGCGCACCACACAAAGCACACAGGCATCTCGATGCACGTATGGTGAGGCGACTAGGCCACGAGGACATTCCGGAGCTGCAAGCACCGAAACGCGATGCAGTGACAGTGAAAAGGCCCATTACCTATGCGCCCTGCCAGATTCCGTGTTTGACGAAGAATAGAGTATTACACATAATATCAATTATGGGGTTTTACGTGCCAAAACCACGTTCTGATTATGAGGCACGTCTTAGTGGAGGACTCCGGAACTTTTGGACACCTGGGGTTCTTTAATTAACGTGCACCTAAATATAAGTACACGGGTGTTTTCGCGTTTCGCCCCCATCGAAATGCGGCCGCCGTGGCCGGGATTCGATCCCGCGGCCTCGTGCTCAGCGGCCCAACACCATAGCCACTGAGCAACCACGGCGGGTTTCAGGTTGCCAGTTACGGTCACGTGAGCCTACGCTGCCGGTGCCGGCAGGGTGGCCAATCGCCACACGCTGGCGCCTCGGCCGTTGTCGACAGAGAAAAGCGATGCCGTTCGCGGTGGCGGGTCGCGGCCGCTCTTTGTGAGTCAGAGGAGCTGACACCACACATAAGAGGTACCATTGTTGACAACAGATGGCACCACTCCGAATTTATATTTTAGTCATTTTCTCGCTTACAAGAGCTTTGTTTTCATTACTAATGAAGAATTCGTTATTACAGAAGCATACTCTTTCTCGACGTAATATGCGCCTTTAGTGTCCCTTTAAGCTTGCACGGGCATACTGCACAGCGTACTGTGAAAAAAATAAACCGACAAAAATTTGTAGTTTTGCTTTAATTTGCTTTTTTTATTCTTTTCGGTGTACTTGAGATGCTGGGATAGCCGGCCGTAAAGAGACCTACCTTCTGAATTTTCTCTAATTAATTTTCGGATTAGAAGATGGCAGAAAAAAGTAGGCATCGAGAAAAGGTGGTGTAATGGAGGGGAGATAAGTGATGAGAGAAGGGTGCAAAGGTCCAGTCCACGCACACAAATTGAGCTAGACGGCCAGAGACACCAGAGACAGTAGGAAGAGGAAATAGAATAGAATCGAAAGAAAAAAAGAATAATGCAGTGATAGTTTGAAAGACCTACCCTTAGCATTCATCCTTTTCTTTTTGTTTCTCTGGCTCTCTCGTAATGCTTCCCGGGCCCATTCACGTGACCATTTAGGACGTAGACTAACGTCCGAGGGTGGGCCATTAGCCGGAGCCTTGTCATTAGAGAGATACGCGGGGCGCAGTGCACGTTGCGAAGGCTTTGCACACGGCCGCGGCGGCCTATTCTCGTTGCCGTAATATACGAGCAGACGAAGAGGAGGCCGAACGAGCCACCTATGCGAGAGCAACCTGCCAGCAGCGAGCAAAAAGAGAACGCCGTTTATCTGTTGGCCAAGTGTGCGCGTAGGTGCGTGTGCGGAGGCGAGCATTTATGTGCAGGCGCGTGCGTGCGTGTACGCGTGCTCATGTGAGCGTGTGTGAGTGCGCACCTGTCTCGGTCATAGATTCCGACCAAGCGACTCGCTGGGAAATCGATGCCCGCCGAGAGGTTTCACGGCAGTACCAAGTACACGCCTGCGTCACTACCGGTATGCGCCTTAATGCAGCGCGATAAGAGGTTTTGCGCACGCAGATGATGAAGCACTTCATGGGGCCAGCGTCACAGCGCGGGGGAGGGCGCAGTAACGATGCGAAGAAAACAAATGGCGGAAAAGAACCGAGAACAGTTTAGACCATGGCGCAGCGGGCACCCCGAATTCACGTCTTCGCGAAGGGCTTACATCACGAATGACAGCCGCACGCCGGATGCTCTCGTCGTTCCGTGCTTATATATAGAAAAAAAAGAAGGCGAGCACCTGCTCGGGCTGACAGCGACTTCGCCACCACCTGCGCGGCTATGAAGGCGGCGTACCAGGCGGGCGTCCGATCGCGCGCCATAAATTTACCTCCGCGTACAAAGCGGAAGTTGACGAGCGTGCGCAGATGCCGAATAAAGGTCGGAGTCACGGCCGGCACGCAATGCTGCCACCTATTGCCTATTTATGCGCGAGCACGGCTTGCGTGATGCAGAAAAAACAGGTAATGTTAAGTGTGTGCTACGGCTGCCACGAATGCGAGTCAATTGTCATCAAAGTGTACACAGCCAGCGGGGGAAAGAAAGCCCGATCGGAATAGCAACGTAGTGGTCTCGTATATATACGCGTATTCCAAGGTCGGCCACCTTCCTACCCTGACTGGTCGCAATTTTTAGTAAGTATGAGGCGGCCATTCAGCCTGACAATAGCATCGTCATTAAAGAGACTCATTTGTTTATGTTGAAAAACAACAGGAATCTAGAAAGAATCTTATAAGAAAGAGAAGGGGCCTGGAAACCTCCGATAGAGTTCGGAGCGGTGATGGTACGAGTCCGGCGTTCCTAAAGTCGAAGTACAGTTGCTGTATGCCTCACTCTGCCATAAGATTGACGGCGGTTGAAAGTCTGCTTTCTCGAGCCCTCTGAAATGGAAATGATAAACCTTGTTTCAAAGGAGTGCGCCGTAGACATAGAGCAATGCCTGCCTTCAGAAAGAACGGATAAATGTATAAGTTGGAGAAACTAGGCGGCCAGACACCGACGAAAGGCTCAGAACCTTCAGGAGGCACGTGTACATGAACCAGACAAAGTCGAAAGGAGTGGGCGCGTCGGGACAATATCCAGTCATTGGGTTCGCAAAAACGGAAGCGGATCGCGGTAAGGGAGAGTGAAGCACCGCGTTAGGTGACCCGTACAGCGACGAGTTGCTTGAACCGCTCGACCCGCTCGACGAAATTCATGTAAATGTGTTCAGGTCGGCCGAGGTCAGGCCAACTTCCGACGCGACCCGCTCGCTTCGAATTCACGTAAACGAAGCTAGAGAAACCACAGAGGGGCCGTAATATGGAAGCCAAAAGTAAGGGCTCGTATCCGCAAGGGCCTCTGACCCTAAAACTGTTCGTAAGAGCAAATGCCCGAGCACATCCCGGGGCCGATCCCACAAAGCTTTCAGTTCGTAAGTGCCATTTGCCACTTACGAACAATTACGAACGCCTTCGCTAATGCAGCATTAGGATTGCCTAAGTTTTTTTTCTTACGAACAAATCTAGCGTGATGGATTTTTGTGAATACGGATCCTGAGCGAAGCCGGCGGGCGAACGATGAAGAGCAGTTATGTTAACGAAAAGCTTCGTGAATCCGCCCCCAGAACCGCCGGGACAAGCAAGTACAAGGTAGGAGCCACGACCGACCCGGTACTCACGCAGGCCCACAAAGAACGAGCGCGTCGCGTTTCCTCAATGGACAGACGTGGATGGAAGAGACGTGCAGTAATTGAGGAGGCAGACCGTGAATGGCCGCGTCATTATCGTGGCCAAATGTATACAAGCGTGCGCGCACGATCGAGGCAGCAGCTGCACGCGCGGAAGGCGCCGGCGACCGCGTGTCTCCAGCGGCCACATCTCATTTGCCGGACAGCAAAATAGCCGGGCCCCGAAAGCGGTCACGACGGGCGGACGCACGCAACCGATGCGCCCCCTCGAGACGGCCGGCTCGGAAGCGCCGGAGGACGGGGCTGCCTGCGGTGCGTGAAAACGAGAGTGTGAGAGAGAAAAGAAGCCGCGCACCGAATGAGGTTTACAGCAGCGCCCAGTCGCAGTGCATGGCGAAAGCGAAGACTTAACGCAAATTGGATAGCAAACAAATTAACAGCTACATAGTTAGACCGGCGCAACGGTGTCGGGCGCTATTAGCACGTCGTGTTTTCAAGCGTGCAGCTGCATGGCGTGCGCACAATTTCGACACTTGCATAGAAAGCTACATTTGGCAAAATTATGCACTGTTAAAGGGCTGTGCGGTTTTAAAGCTTACTATCTTCTCTTATTTATTACAGATACTGCGAACCACTGCTGCGGTCCAGCAGGAGAGGCCTTCAATCGTACAAGATAACAAAAAGAACAAACGTCTACGGTACTTTAACCCTACGTAGACTTGTCAGAAAGCTTATACAGCGCTGGAGTGGCTGGTTACTTGTATAAAACCCAATTCCTTGAGGGAAACGAAGATAGAGAAAGAAAACGCCTGCTTGAAGAACCTGTACACTTCTTGGTGTCTCGCGTCTGTCTCTACAGAGGTGCCGTTTTTGTAGTTAGATTTAAATCGTACTAAGTAGCAGCGCAGCGTGGCAGTGGCTAAACATGCGACTGCACGCTTAGCCGGCCCCAAACTGTGTGTGCTGTCAGCAATGTACCGCACTTCAGCCTACAGCGTTCGCGCAGTTAACGAGTCTGTATAGCGTCTCACCAATTTAACCGACACAATGGCCCTACGGCAGGGCCGACGGCGAATTTCAACAGCTGCACACAGCACGCGAATATATGGCATGAGAGAGAGAGAGATAAACCAGATTAAAAAGAAACAAACACAGAGAGAGAGAGAAAGGGACAGGGGGCGGAGCGTGGGAAGCACGTATGTGCGGGACTTGAGGCAGCAGCAGCAAAGGCTGTAGCGCTGAGGTCTGCATCTCAATACTGAATCGATAAGCAGCAATGGCGTCATGGCGTACCGAACAAGCAAGTGCGCGGATGCAAGCGCAAGCTCACTGCTAATACAACGCGCGCGCTGGAACTGAACGCGAGCGATCCTCTCGCGGCGTTGCCAGATGAAATGGACGGGCGCACAGCCGTACAGCGCGGGCCTCATCACTCTCCATCAGCGGCTCTTCTGCATTCGTAATGAACGAGGGGTCCACCTTTATTTCCTCCTCGAGTTGAAGGGCAACCGCGCGCTACACAATGCGGAGGAAGAAAGGACGACCGGGCCACGGGTCCACTGCTTCGGCTACCGCGAATCAATATTGCAGCGGCCGTGCACGGCAAGCTGCCGCTATAGGGCCGCCGAGATGACAGCGCGCATTTTTCACGCTGCTCGAAGGCCTTCGCCATTTCTCAGCATTCTCTCCCTCTCTCTTTATTTTTTTTCTTCCCCTTTCGTGCCACGTGCAAGCGAGTCTCTGCATGCATGTCTTGCGGATTCTTCAACGCTCGAGACTGGCTCCCTCGACAACATACGGGCAGCCAAGGAAAGTGGCGTGCTTGAGGCGGAATCGCGCGTGTGTTCACGCGGCCTGTCGCTTGGCGCATCGGTGGCGATGTGAACGGCTGTGAGAGCAGGACCGGACGAAAACAGAAGCGCATGTCGCATTTCTAAAACGCATCCTATCTGCCTCGCAGTGATAGAGATCGGAAACTCGCTGCAGACTCGTAAGAGAGAGAGAGAGAGAGAAAAAGGAAGGATAAGAAGGAGACCCGACCACACCGTAGACAATTCACACGCGCCACAGTTGCGACTTGCGAGCCAATGCGGACGACCACCTGAACACATCAGCATGAAACCACTCGCGAAAAAGAGAACTGTAAGCTTTATGACAGCGCTTCCCCCCCAACCCCCCCGCCCCATATTACTGAAGGTAACCTCCTTTGTATACGTACGCATGATTCGTTATAAAGAACTGAAACACGATCGCGCGCTGTCACATCTGGCACGAGACAGCGTTGTCGCAGCCTTTAAGGTTCAAAGCAGCGCAGTGTTTATTGTGAATACGCGAAGTATTATTTCCAGGACCAGACGCGTCATTGACGCGAAACGTTACTTTTCTCACTGCGTCGATTTTCACTAATCAACATGGGGAGGAGGAGGAGGGGAGGGGTCGACACGAGAGCGTGGCTACACACACGGTTGCACCCGCATGTTGAAGAAGAAGAAGAAAAAAAAAGATTTTGTTAGAACCTGCATTAACCGAGTACGAGACGCTAATTTAAATGCGTAGCTACTTCGTTAGCTCGCGGAGCGCCGGGCATATTCGTTAAACCAACGTGGTACGGCGCCTCTGAAACCTTGGGCGCTGCTCCACAACGAAGATCTCTAGACGCCCCGAGCCTCTATGATTCGCGCGAGCTAGCTAGATTACAGTACGGTGCTGCACGTTTCCGACGACGGAGCAGCAACGTGCCCCAGAAGGACATCACTGTCGACGTTGAAGTCTTACAATCTCATTTATTTTTATTCTAAGAAATTAAGCGATCAGAAACTAACACATGCAAAATAGAAGAAATGCAAGAAAATAACCGCTCTGTCAAATACACAGAGTCTGTTAAATGTCCAAGGAAACGAGGGAGATATGTTTTTCAACCTGAACCCAATTAGCGGCCAGTACTGAACAACCTTGCGTTCGGTTCGGTGCTGTAACACTGCAACGGAGGTCACGCTGAACAGAAGCATACAATAACATTATTCGGCGTGACAAGTGGAGGAAAGTTTACTTGAAACACATAGGTGTGTTCCTGGTCACGCGTTCCAGGGCACGTAGAGTGGGGTGGGGTGGTTCTTACCTGCGAAAAAAGAAGGAAAGAGAGGAAGACAAGAATGAATATCACCACACGAATATTGCCGCATGACAGCCAGCAAACATTACGCGCACAGCGAACGAAAATCGCGGTTTACGACGACAGTTGTTCGCCATTCAAGGTGTCGCCGTCGAATGATTTAGAGTCGCTGTTTTCGCGAAAAAAGACGAACATCTGCTCAGTTCGTGAATGCATCTGAATGAATGAAACGCTGTGCGTGTCGCACGTACTGACCGTAACTCGCAGTCCCAGGCTATGTACATACACTGGCCTTGCGGAAATTCAGCCCTTTCCCACGTCCTGCGCACTGTAAACATTGAGCACTGCGCACTGCACTGCGCACTGTACGAGGCCACATTTTCGGCCAGATAAGGGCCCTGCGGCGCAGTATGGAACTCGCTCGCATTGATGGTATCGCGAACCCCCGACGCAGGGACAGGCAAAGCAATATAGCCACCAAACCTTCAGCGTTCATTATGCGTTCAACGTTACACACAACAAAGCTCAATAGAATCCCAAACATCTGTGCTGAAAGGAACTGAAGTCACTACAGTAAAGTCAAGAGACAGATACAGTTTCAAAACAGGAAAAAGAAAAGGAAAAGGGGCGGTAGAAGCCAACTGCAAATGGAGATTACGCAACGAAACTCAACATTCAAGATTTCAACGTAAATATAGACCAAAAGTACACGTTCTGTATTATTATTGTAACAACAACAACAACAACAACAACAACAACAACAACAATAACAATAATAATAATCAATCCATTGATATAGTAAGTCTTATTACTATTACTTTGTGTGCGTCGGCCAGCACTAGGACCTTACGTGTTCTTTTCCTGGACGAGCTCAAGAAAGGATTAATCAAGTCATTGAATGATTAATTAGTTAATTAATTATTTAATTGGTCAATTAAGCGCTCGATTGGTTTATTGAACATGACACGGTATGCCTCTTTGGGATAAGCTATTCCAAGATCCCATATGCACTAATTCTATCGTTATATTGCCTTTGGCTTCCTTTTGTATTCTTCTTTTTAGTGCCCCTGCAACCCCTGTTGTTTCTTTGACATTGCCTCTGATACGTAACTTAGGGCTGCTATTTTTCTTCCGATCTGTTACGAACGACTTTATGCCGGGTACTTCCGAACTGACAGAGAAGCTGCGAAAGGAACTACATTTAGAACCTGAACTTCGATCGTCGAAGGATGCTTGACAAATAAAAAAAAAAAGGAAGGCAAACGCTTATAGGAAGCCTCAAGCGCGCATTGAGACAACGAATGAGAAACGAAAACGCGCGTTTAAATTAAAGAAATGGGGCGTCCGCGGCCCCTCGATAGAACGTCAGCAACGTCCCGCCCAACCAGGCATAATTAAACGCACAGCGGCGTCGAGAGGCTTCGTTCCCATTGGTCAGAGCGGCTGAAGCATGCACGCGCACGAATATATCAGCAGCCAATGCGTGCACGGCGGCCGGAACTTCGCAAGATGTCCCCGCACACCGCTCGGCCCATCGAGCCTGTCGGGCGGCGTGGTCGCACGCTTAGAACGCTGTTCCAGCCGCTCGTGTTGAGGGGCGCCAGCGATAACAGCGCACTTGACACGGCAGGCATGCCGTCAGTAGGGATCGCGTATCCGCAGTAATAATTTGGCGCTCTTACGGATAATTTGTTCTGACACACGCGGTCACTTCAGAGAAAGAGAGAGAGAAATGCAAAGAAAAGACAGGGAGAGAGCGAGAGAGGGATAATATTTAATGGCAGTAAGATGGAGAGGCCGGCCTGGGTGAAATGCCTCTAGCCTGCTACTCCACACTGGGGAAGGAGTTTGGGGAATAACAGAGATAGGATGTGAAGAAGAAGGAAGGTGGCGGTATGGCGAACATGACGAGGGCTGCAAAGCATAATGTTTCTGTGTAATGAGTACGTGTACACTTCACAGCACAGCACAGTCATCTTCGCGGACAGAGGTATAAGTTACTGCAGCGTAGCGAAGAGACTGTCTATAGCGTTCATAATTTTTGCCGCTGTTAGCGCCACCGGCGTACTTAAACCGGACAGTAGCAGCTTCAGGGCGGCGATTATTTGTTGCAACATGGCTTTGATGACAGAGTCCGATGGTGATATCTGAGTGCACTGTCCTTGCTCGCGCTGACAGTCTGAGGCCCGTGAGCGCCGCGGGAAGCGTGGCCATACATTCGGTTCCGGGCTTGCGCGGCTCGCTTGAAGCAATGGTTTGGAGAGATCTATCGATGCCGATTCAATTACCTTCTGCTGGGCCTGCGGAATTGGAGCCAGGAAGCTCTCGTCTGGACCTACAGCTTGTCCACGCCGACGACGCGTTCGTCTCCTCCGGTGTTGCACTGACGCTGCCGCCTCCTTGTGGGAGATACTTGTCTTGCTCATTAGGTTCAGTATTTTTTTCTTCTTTTTCTCTTTAGGAAAATCCTTGGAATTGGCCTCGTGGGGTCCGTCGCAATTCGAGCACATCGTTTGTCTTACTGTGCTTGAAGACACTCATGGCTGCCGGCACAGCGGAGGCATGCCGTCTGGCCTGTGCAGACAGCGCTGACATGACCTAGCTTTAGGCACTTGTGACATTGCAATGGTCGGGGCACATAAGGAAGCACCGGGTGTCTCACATAGCCCACCTTGACATGATCAGGTAGCGTGTCTCCCTCGAAAAGAAGCTTGACGCTCGTCGAGCGACCGAAGCGGTGAAAGTCGATGATCTTCACTGTTGAAGACAGAAGCCTTTGTAGCTCTTCGTCGCTGATGTCAATCGCGACATCGGAGATAACACCTGCCCTAGTGCGACCGGCTTTCAATTTATCTAGGGCGGCCTGCGTCGCTACTTCAACTGTGACTACATGTTTCTTGGTGTTGAAATGCACTTCGTTAATTCGTTTCGGAGCCACATTACCAAGGTAGGTGTTAAGAATCTGTCTGTGTACAGAATTTAAATTCTTAGAGACGTCGAGGGGCACAAAAGCAATCCTGTAAGTCGGAGTATGCTGTCCGTTGGGGCCCTGCTCACTCATGTCTTTGGGTGCTTTGCGGTATTTTTTCTTCAGCCGCTTGCCCGCCACGACGGTGTAGTCGTTGTCGGAGTCCATTGGCTCGCTGTTTGAGAAACAGGAACCGCACGTCTTCATGGCTACGTTGCAAGCCTTACACTATGTCCCTGCGAGACGCAGTGCGAAGAGGCATGCTCGACGCAAGTGCTGGCGTGTCGTCTGGCATCGCTTCGGACGACTTCTCATCCGAGAAGCACAATTAAGCGTCCGCTATGACAAAACTAGCGCAGCAAGGCAGGAAGCGATGCTTGCTGCCTTGCAAGGGGGTGCGACCGGCGAGCGAGAGAAAAATAATGACACACACACACACACACACACACACACACACACACACACACACACACACACACACACACACACACACACACACACACACACACACACACACACACACACACACACACACACACACACACACACACACACACACACACACACACACACACACACACACACACACACACACACACACACACACACACACACACACACACACACACACACACACACACACACACACACACACACACACACACACACACACACACACACACACACACACACACACACACACACACACACACACACACACACACACACACACACACACACACACACACACACACACACACACACACACACACACACACACACACACACACACACACACACACACACACACACACACACACACACACACACACACACAGGCACTGTCGCGCAGTCTGCGAAGGCGTTCCTCGTGTTACACAGTGTCACCGTCCCATTCTACGTCACACAGTGTGCAGTCACAATTTGCCACAAAGTCTGGTGTTCAGGATCACTCAAAACTATCACGGTATAGTCGAAGAAGCCGCCCCAGTTAGTGAGAACAACGGCCAACGTAAGCATATTTTTTTTCTGTATGTTATTATTATCTTTCTCGCAATGAAAACACAGGCACACAACGTAATATAGCGCGACTTATCGCGAACAAATATTCCCGAACTGTACGAGGCACGCGAAATTTAAAAAAATATAAATAAAAAATTAATCTTCTGTTGTTTATCTAGTTTTATCATTGCCAGCATCGTTACTGTCGTGGCCTAAACATGACTATTACTGTTGCGCAAAGCAATAAATGACATGTCATTTATCATGGCGTTTGTAATCTAGTTTTCAACGCGCATTTTCTTTTCTTTAATTTCGTATAGCCTGTCGGGTCTCGAGGTGCCTGCCTCCCCTATTTATTTATTTATTTATTTATTTCAGTATTCTAAAGGCCCGAAGGCTTTATATATAGCAGTGTTTTGCTTTGTTGTTACTTTTTTAATACGCAAGAAGCTCCAAACGTAGCTTTCTTGAAGGCGGCACCATCAGTAACTGCAGCAGGTGAACGAGGTATGCTCGTTGTTCCTTGTTCGCCATTGGTTGCTTGTGCGTGGTATAAAGGAAATGGAAAAAATGTTGGTACACAATATGGAAACCCTGACTATCGAGTCCGTTCACGACTGTCGCCCTTACTCAGCGTAATATTTGCTGGTGACTCACTACTATTATTATTATTATTATTATTATTATTATTATTATTATTATTATTATTATTATTATTATTATTATTATTTTGCAGCTGTTGTGGTGGTCGTGGTTATATGTACTGAGGCTAAATGCTATAGCTAGAAGGCGTGTCGTAATAGCCGAGTGATGAGGGCTACAGCGAGAATCCGATATGCATATTATACATGACATATATAATGTGATATATACAGTCTTTTCCTTTTGTGAAATCATTTGTGAGGGCACGGAGATTGAGGAACTTGAGCACAGTACTGCCAAAGCGCGCCAACAAGAAACTGCAAGACGAGAAGACGACAGGGACACCACCAGAGAGTTCTACCTTAACACAAAAATCCCCGACTACCCCCCCCCTTCCCCTGCGCCCTCACCCATGGCCCCCATTGTGGCGTTTATAGGAAGGGTGTCTGCCGCAACGACCTTCACCGCATGGAACACTGCAGGAGTGTACAGGTGCCATGTTTTGTAACTGATAGCCCTTGCGTAACAATTGATGTTGCGCCACAAGTGCAAGTGTCCGCAGGTGGTGCGAACATATACCTTTGATGTGCAGGCGTGTAGCACGCGATCGAGCTCGAGGCGGGGGCGGTTGATGTCAAGTCCCTAAAAAAAAAAGGGGGGGGGGGGGGCTGTCCGTGTTCGGCGTTTCGTTTCTAGTCGTCGCCTTCGCTGCAGCTTACACCGTTCTCGCTGAGCAGCTAGATGTTGCTAATGTGCGAGGCAAGCGAAAAACAAGACAAGCAGAGCCACTCACTAAATGCACACGCAGCGCGCCTTGTGGCCGTTACATTGCTTGGCGCGAGGAGAAACCAGACAGGGGCGAAAGCAGGGCGCGACCAGTCCGTTACTTGTCAACTGTACCCTTCTTTCTCCAACCCTTTCCCGTGTTCCTTCTCCCTTCCTCCGTTTTCCGCCTACTTCAGTTTTACCGAAGGCACGCAGCAGTACCAAGTGGGGCAAAACCACTGTGCTTGTAACTAGGCGCCTCGGTGGCAAAAAAAAAAAAAAAGAACGAACTGCATTGTTTGAGCACCGAGCGATTGGCTGCTACGTAAGACTAACGAAAAACAGATTCACGCTACACTACACACGAGCCCATGAACCGCAGCCACAACTGTAGGGCTTGCACCGTACAGGAAGCATAGCATTACTGCCGTCATTTTCAACGCACGTGGGCTCAACAGTGCATTGATTCTTGTAAACTTAGAAATAACAGGGACACAAGGCGACGCCACTGGAGTAAACAACACAAGAAAAAGCAGGGCACAATTGCGTTACTTGTCAGCTGTACCCTTTGGCTAGGCAGCGTGTACATACATGCATACATGCATACATACATACATACATACATACATACATACATACATACATACATACATACATACATACATACATACATACATACATACATACATACATACATTCACATAGCGATGGGACAAATAGACAACAAAAAACAAGCGATACATCCGTGACAAAATAACTACGAACTAAAGTAAGATTGAAGCGACAATTGTACCGACGTTCTAGGCGACTTATTAGCACCGCGGAAACACGAGCACTGTAATGTGCTAACTGGAACATCAGCGCATCTCGTCATATATTTTGAAGAGTTCCTTCTTGAAACTGGTGCTAAGTACATGATCTCTGCTAAGTAGTTATTCTGCTTAATTAGTGTTCGGTTTCAGCTTCGCAATCAGGACGTGCGCTCTAGAATGGTTAACCCCGAAGTTAGAATGGAGAAATGTCGTTATTAGACAATATGCCTCTTCAATTCGTTTTGCAAATACAGGGTCTGCTTCTTTAAGCAGTCCGGCTGATGCGACACGATCGCGATATCCACCACGGCAGATATTTACGTGATTCCACGGAAATACGTCACCCAGCGTATATAAATTCGTGTCGGGAAAGAACACGGGAAAAAAGCGATCTTAACAAAGTAAAGGAATAAATAAAAGGTTGCTTCGAGAATTTCGTTTCTCATTCCATTTATTATTAGGATATTTCGATTCGCACACGTTTCTTCTTTTTCTTTGTCGTGGGTTCTGCTTCTTGCAGAGTAATCACGGCACGGAAACAAGCTGTCCACATTCCTCGTTCCACGCCGACGAGGCAGCTGAGGCGACAGGGATTCCATTTCCTTTTCGTCAGGTGCGCGGCTCTCAGGGCCCGGGAGCTGCAGAGGCGAGCGCAGCAGCAGGTCGATCGCGCGGGGTCAACTGTCAATCCCTGCTCCCATGTGGGTCTTTCTCGCTCGCACCGGCAGCGGCCATTCCTGCCGCGCGCCTCACGTACAGATCCCCCGAGAACCATCCTCGTGCGTTATTCATGCGCGCATGTTCGGTCTTCGACTTGGATTCCCTGCAATCGTTCCCGCTTTCCTCTTTACCTCCCCCCCCCCCCTCCGTCTCGCCCAACATTCGCACGTGCTCCGAGTCGGGTCGGGCGCCCCCTTTCAAAATCGCTGCGCGATGCACCGCCAGCCCGCGTCCTTCCGTTCGCGAGACAAGCGGAAATGTCGAGATGGCGGCGCAGACCTTTGACGGCCCCGGCGTTGACGGCCCCGCGTTCCTCGACGGGGCCGTCAACAAAGAAGCGCTCGTCATTTCCGCGCGGCCGACGTTTAGCGATAGTGCCGAGCTTTAATTGACGCGCCGCGTGCCGGGGCTTCTTTCGTATTAATAGAAAATTCGGGCCAGTCGGTGGGCAGTAGCGATGGCGAATTGGAATTACGATGATTTGGACATCCAGGGCGTGACGCTTGACTACATCGTGTTCCTTACAAACTTGCACACAGTCAATTCATGCACACGGTGTGGCGCACATATTGTACACTCAACACACCCCGAACGTTCCGTTAGATACCCTCAAAGCGGGTAAAGTGCGTCCATAATGCGATTGCATTAAAAAGCCGAGACAACATACGTTCACGAAGATCGTCTAGCTGTCCGTGCCGTTTATGCCGATAGCCAATTGGAACACAGAAGTTTGAATAATAGTTCCGCCCGCTCTTGATCGATTCGGCACTAAGACCGTTATTACGTCATAACTTCGCAAGGAAAAAAACTCGGAGATAAGCTATAAACCCTACCAGACAGAACGCACCCATCCAATTTCGTGTCGTCCGCTCGCTATGTTGTGATTGAAGCGTCTGACGGCACACCGCCTGGCGGGGTTAAAGCACGATTGAAATGTTTTGAGGACACTGACCAAGTAAAACCAGAAAATTATTTCAGCTTCGGGTTCGGCGCACAACTCTCGTTCACAGATGCCACGGAAAGTGTCAGCTCAAGATCTCTATAGTATTCCGGGCTAAGGCGGTAAAAAGATGTTTACAATCAACTCGCTCGCAAAGAACGAGAAAAATATAAGTAAAACTACACTGCACCGGAACGATCGCGGAGAGGAAAAACAAAACTGTCAGACTATGCGATACTATGCGTTAAAAACATGACTTGTCGACGATGCAGCAGAAATCTGCTGATTAGTGTCCAGCAGAACGCAGTGATGCAGCAGAACGCAAACTAGTGTCCTCGTCAAAGAAAGGGCAGCAAGTTGCCGGTATTTTGACCTTCCACGCTTTGTCCCTCCTCTGAGGCAGTATGAGGGATCATTTTGATTTGTCATTTCACGGGCTAACTTAGGTGTCTATTTCCGAACCTCCAAACACCAACACTGCAAGCGCAATCTTTTCAGACGACTGGTTCTTCCCTTTCGAAAGGAAAGACGTTATTACGTAAGCCCTCAGTCGAAAACTGCGCGTCGAGACGACAGAGAACGCCTGCGGAAGGGACCCGAGTGCGCCTCGGCAAAAGCCCGCCACCTGGAAGCAAATCCCGAAGGAAGTCGTCCTTCAACGGGAGGCGCCGGCTAAGGCGCCGGTCGCACTTCCTTCCTCCTCCCGACAGGATGAGAACCGGAAGGACGGACGGACAGGAAGACGGAGAGCGCCCTTCTTCCATGTTTGCCCCGTGGGAGAGGCGAAGAGAACAACAGAAGACAAAACAAGACGGGCACGTTAAAACAGTGTCTTCGCTCGGGCACCCGCGCCAAATGAATGCAGCGGGATAAGGCGACCTACGACGGCGTCAATTAAACGTTCAACTCCATGGCGCTATCAGCACGAGCGACAGATAGCGCGAGTGTAACCGACGGCCGACGAGAGGCCTAAACAAGGCGAGCCCGGGGCATGCGGCACCGGCTTGTCCGTCAGCCCCCCCTCCTACGCACCTCCGCGAGAGGAACGGTATCGCCACTTCGATTCGCAGGCGAGAAGCGAAGTAAAAAAAAAAAAAAAAAAGCGGGACGAGCGCGCCTTGGGTGGCTGGAAGAAAGGGGCGGCGAGCGGGGAACACCGGCGCGACAACATCGTTCCAGGGCTTCCTTCCGGGAAGGAAGTTTGCGCGCCACTTGGTCCCGGAAGTCGAACATTCCGGGTGCACCGCGAACGTTGGCTGCGCGACAACCACTGCAAGCTTCCGCTTGTGGCCCTGTTTATTTTGTTCTTCTCTATCATGCGCGCGCCAAGCAGGGTGCTCCTCGCAAAATGTGGCCGTGAAATTGAAGGGAAGCGTGAAGAAGCTTTGCATACACGATGTCGGCGCGTCCTCAACTTTTCCTCGCCTCCGCTGGCGAGGTGGCGATGGAGGTCACGTGACCTGCTTCTCCGACTGCTATCTCTGAGCGCTGCGGATGAGGATATGCGAGAGGGCGCCGCTTTCGTGCAGTCTTCCTTCCCCTCGCAAGAGATTCGCGCGCGCCTTCACACTTTCTTAATCTCTGAGCCGGCGACGTGTTTCGCTCAGACTTGCAATCGTCGGCAAACCTCGCATGCGTGAGCAGCACGCGCTCAAGAAAGGTGCCCCAATCAGCGGAAATGTGAAGTGCTGGGAGAAAACAGATTGCGTTTTACTTCTCGGCAGAAACAACCATAAGGAATGGTAATCTGCAAACGCATTAAAGGACTCCAAAATGTGCTGCGCAAGCAAAAATGTCAAAGATCCAAAATGGTGCCGCACGGTAACGTTGGTAAAACACTTTATTCATTTCCACAAAAAACCAAACCTGGCTGAAATGGTCCCACGAAAATCGTGCTACTTTGCAAATGTAGTAAAAGTAAAGCTGAAAAATAAAAGGGCAATAAATGTCAAGTAGGAAGTAGACGTCCAACAATGAAATATCTGGAAGCAAGTGTATGCAAATATACAGAGAGAAGCAAAGAAAGGCAGGGAGTTTAACCAGAAGTACGTTCGATTTGCTACCCTGTACTGGGAGGTGGGGATAAAGGGGCTACAAACAGGAAAGAAGGGAAAACAGAGAAAGAGAGGGCACCAGAATGTTTGTCATCGGCGTATACGCTGATGCTTGATTTCTGTTGCTACCGTGACTTAATGCCCTGTTCACGTCACACTGTGTTCTTAACTAGTTCTTATCATCTTCATCATAAATAAAAGGTTGCTTCTTTTTTTTATTTTTTACATAACCCAGTTTTTTTCACCAACAATCATTATCAGCGGTACAAAAGGCGTTTGGGGAAAGGGACTCTTCCAAAGATCTCGAATTACTTCTGTCCTGATTCAATCGAAACAACGCCGTACGGGCTACTTACGCTCACATCACCCCGTATAACTCCCAGCCGTCATAGGCTGGAGTTAGCCTCCCTCGGCACGCATTGTCTATCAGACCACTACTGTAGTGCTTTACGCACTACAGGAGTTTCCTAGCAGTAACTAGATTCGTGTGTTGCAGTTCATTATAACGTGGATATAACCAAAGAGCACTTGACTTTTGATGGATTCTGCTGTCTTTTTGTCCGTTAATGTTGCCTCCATCCTCATGCTTTCCATTGTTCGTTAAATTGAGCATCGATATATAATGACGATGACTGCCACCATATCTCTAACCACTGGACCCTGCTTCCGATGACAAATCACTTGTCTCGTAAACTTTTTCACAGCGTAGTGTGGGTGACATAGTTGTAATAATAAGTGGAGCAGAACGAGCCCAATCACAAAAGAGGGATCAAAAAACGTTCCTAGCGCATGCTTTCGTTCTTCTGTTTTTGTGTGTGCACTCCCTTGCGATTCCGTTTATTTTGCGCTATTATCCGTTTACAGCATTTGTCATTGTACGCTTCAGCCTCGCCCTTAGCAGACTTCGATTGTGAAGCTTCCATAATGCGCCACGCACAGTCCGATTTGCCTTCTTTTCACCACTTCCCAAAATAGGCCTCGAGCTATCATTTGAATGTATTATTTTCTTTCTTCTTCGGAGTGTCTTGGGAGCAGTAAATTGAACCTCTCATAGCGCGGTGAACACTGTTTTGTGTGCCAGCCTATCCCTTCTCCCTTTTCTGCCCGCTTCACCCTCCCCCAGAGTAGGGTAGTAAACCAGGTGAAACGTGGTTAACCTCCCTGCTTCCGTTTTCGTCATCAAGGACAAAATAAAGTTTTATCTCTCTCTCTCTCTCTCTCCCTTAACCAAAGGCGCCAACCCTGTATAAGACTCCTGCAACCCCGTGCACAGCTCCTCAACTGAATGCGACAATGGCAACTCGACGACAACTGCGAAGACGACGATACGACATGAAGACGATGGCGCATTACAAAGGGTGGACGGACGACCGGGGCTAAACCATTGTCGGCCTTCCAGCTGCTGTTAAAGGGCCTCTCCCCTGGCCTGGCCATTTTGAGCTGACAAGCACCGTACATACAATGCGCGCTAACGATCGTGTCTGCTAAGTATTACATTGCTACGCGCAGCGGAAAGAGATAAACATTTCAAACGGAACACCTTTCGCTCTTCTCCTCGCGGGCGCCGCGCTCCCGACAGGAGCGTCGACGGATATCCCACAATTGCGCTTACGTACATGGCAGCGCTTTTGACGTCACTCTCAGTGACAGGTGACTTTGAGGATTATTCGAGGCAGCAGCAGTTATTTATTTGATCTGTTGCTTCAGCAGACGAGCTAAAGTTTAGAGAAATACTAAAACGTTGCAAACCGCATGTCTGCGTGTCCTCGTTTCACTTCGCACCGCAGCAAGAGAAATGTACTTCCGTTTCGTCTGCTTGTTCCCATGTCGTGCACTCGCTCGCGCAGAGAGCGAAGCTATGTCATTTTCTGCCGTGTTCCAGAGCGCAGTCCTGCTCAGCGATCCACTTGTGTTTGCGTCAGTGTTCGTGCAGCACTGACCTATACCGCTAGTCAGGTGTTCTCGTGCACAGCGCGCAAAATCATGCGCTGCGCGAAACGGGACAAACGCAACAGCTCGCGCGCGACGCCGTCAGCGGAACTGCGCCGCGCAGCAAGAAAGCAAGGGGGGAAAAGAATGAAGGCGGGGCCCGTGACGTATGCATCACGCGACTCTCGAGGTCCGGCATGGGAGAACGCAGGGAAGGAATTTCGCTTGCGGAGGCTAGACGGGACGAGTGGAGAGAGTGTCTCGCTATGCAGTGGAGCTCGCCTCCCGAAATCATCGGTTCGCGGCACTGAATTATTCCTGTCTCGGCTATGAACGAACCAATTTGAAAAATTCTTGCGGCAGAACGCTACCTAGAAGGCACGTGACAGCTTCCAGCGTATAACCGAAATTTGCTATGTGGCCTGGTGAGGGGCCCTTTAAGGTAAAATGGCTTGGAGTGCGTATGCCACTCCTAGTTTATCAACGACAGCTTACCGATAACCTTGAAAAGGAAAGTATATTATATACAATCGATTCAGCATGCAAGTGTTGACCTCTATGGCAAACTTGGAGCATAACAACGAAACCTGAAAGAACGCTACACATCGCACAAAGAGCTATATGACGCAGGAAGTGATAGGCGCACCCTTAAACGGAACACTGACGATCGTACGAATTCAAAAGCTAGCGCTGGTGTGTACATGGTATTCCAGTTTACAGTAGGAGGAAGAAAAGTGGCTGGCCGGTTATGGTAACACGTACAGTAGCAAATTCGTGGCCTACTGGTGCAACGGAAAGAGAAGGAAATTGATGTCGATGGATTGGGTACTGTGCTGAGATTAGGAAACTTGCAAGTCATCGGAAGGGGGTCAGCTTACGCAAGACAGCGGCTATTAGAAATCTCGGGGGGATGCCTTCTTCCCGCAGTGCATATTAACAGGTTGTCGACGATAAGGTCGGAAACGATGCGCAAATAGCACAGAGGTGCGCGCTGCGAGCAGCGGCACAGCGAAATGGGCCTCCTGTTCCCGCAGAACAAAGGACTCCCCCGCCTGTCGGCAAAGGGTTGCAAAACACTAATCAGCGTATGAACCACTTTCGGGCGTCGTTAGTGAAATCGGCATCGAAATATGGTGACGTTTGCTGCCGTACGACGACGCATTCTTTCATATGGGTGTGAAGCGCAGTTCAGGGCGCATACGCACTCATTTCAGGCTTCAACCTGTATTCATACGCTTCGGGGAAAAATATGTAGAAAGCAAGATAGAGAAGCGCCGAAAGGCGTAAACATTAAATCAGGAAGCAAACAACTAAACGAGAGCGAAGCAAGCACACGTATACACACAACCAACTCAATGAATGAAGAACGAGGGAGTCAGTGGAGGGATACGTAACCGCAAAGAAAACGAGCGAATAAGAGGAGGCACACGAAAGGATTCCTTTGACAGAGTGCACAAAGTGATCTCTCTCCGGCGGCGCGCGAGCGGTGCGCGTGTAGAATACATACGGTGCGCGCGCGCAGGAGTGTGCGGAGCGTCCGGGAAACGCATACACGTCGGCGAGTGCCTAATGGAATTCCACATCCTCTTCGCGTTGTAACCGCGCCGCCGACGGTGGCCACGCAGGCACAAAGGCTGGTAAAATGCGAGTTTCTCCCCCCCCCCTTTTTTTTTTCCTTCTTCCGCGAGATATGATTCGCACCGAGTAGCAAGCAGCAAGCGGTACAGCTATAACGACAGACAAAAGCGGCGCGGCCCGTAGAAGGGAGAAGGACAGGCGATACGAGAGGAGGAAGATGGCTGGGCGATCTGCCGAGCCCGAAAAAGGCGGGCGAGCGAGCACAGTGAGCCCACGAGAAAGGTGCGCGGTAAACCGCAACAGCGCTCAAGCTGGCGGCGAAGCGCGCAGGCCGCGCACAAGACGAGAACCTGCAGCGTCGCAGCGAGATCGCGAGAAACGGACGGGGGGGCCAGGAAATCTGCACAAAGGAACTCGAGCAAAACGGCGAGGGCAGCATCGAGGAATAAGTTGAAACACTGTCCGCACCGCGAAATACCCTCCCCCCCACTCCGCCTTCCTTTCTTTTTCTTTCTTCTCTCTCGTCTTCCCGAAAGAGCGAGTTGGCGCTGCGGAGAAACGGGGGTGACGCACCCGCGAGTTACACTTTTCAGCGCAAGTCAAACGGAACATGGGGCCCGTTATATGCAATTTCAATAGCAGCAAATAGAGAGAGAGAGAGAGGCGGAGAGAGAGAGAGCACCCACAAAGACGCCTTCAGAGAGAGCGGACGATGAGAGAATCGAAATAAAGCTAGGAAAAGAGGTAGGGTTCTTCACAGACACACTGTGGAACAGCTTCGTGCGACGCGAAACGAAAGCAAAAGTAAAGGGGAGATAGAAAGATAGGCAGAGAGAGAGAGAGACGGCCAAATAAATGGGAAGTGAAGGCGTTACGGAGGCTGACGTTGCCGGTGCAGCGCAGGAACGTAACAAAGGGTGCAGATACGAGGACCAGAGAAACGACGTAGAAAGTGGTTCAGAGAGAGAGAGAAAGCAAGTCGGATGGAAAGAAACGCAGGTATAAGGGAAGGAAAGAGTGACTTCAATGACTCTTTCTCACCGCGCGTGCTGATAAGGCAATGGTGGCACCGCGGTGCCAAAAAAAAAAAAAAACGTTTTCTCGAGTACGCGAAATGAAAGAAAAATGCAGAAAAAGGGAGTCAACCGGGCGCGAAAGAGCACCCCCGGAAAAAAAGGGAGAAGCCGCCCTGCGCGCTCGCAATAAGTGTAAACAGCGGGGGAAGAAAAAGAACGAGAAGCGCCGTCGAGGAAAAGGGAAAGTCAATTCAGTGCGTGCGAGGCAAACGAAACCGCTTTTTGAAATTCGTCCTCTAATGCGTTTCCCGAGCGCTCCCAGGCCCTGCAGTTACAAGAAACTTCGCGTCAGGAAAGGAGAAGCAGCAAAAAATAAAAAAGAACACGTTGAAGACAGGAATGAAGAGACGCAACACCGAGACGCAGCAGCGTGCGAAGGAATCGCGCTGGCGGAACAGGCGCCATGCGAGGAAAGGTACGCACAGAACGGAGAACACAATCTGCTGCCGCTTCATACGCAGCCAAGGAGGAGCGCGTGCGACTCGATGCAGAAATGTAATCTTAGCGACAGCGCCGGCTTTTCAATCGCTTCGCGCCCAGAGAATGGAAAGAAATAATCGCTCGCGCGGCAATGTGACAGCACAAGAAAGAGGGAACCAGACCAGTGAGAGAGAGAGAAACCATGAAAATAAAGAAGACGAGGTATATACATACAGTAATATACGTATACTGGGCAAAGTGTGGATACGCTATGCGATCCTTCCTTGCTCTAACGGAAGCCATTATGTCAGTGTCTGCAAGCGCCATTGAACACTGTGGGAATTTATTTTCGTTGTTTTTTCGGTTGTAGGAGACATCGTTTCTACTCACACTTCTGGTCGCGATCGTCCGGCAATTCATCTTCCACCGTTAGATTTCACATGCAGCAGAAGCGATACTGCGCTCGATGTTTATGTTAGTAATATGTGTTGTAGAAGGCTAGCGAAAACGTATAGACTAAATTCCGCGATGATCGCGTGTCCTTCGCGACACTCTGTTCACGCTGGCACTCGGGAATCTATAGTTAAATTTGCTTTGCATTTTAGAAAACGAAGGTTTATCAACGTCCCGTTTCGTTAAGATTTAGCCGACAATCATAACGATTGACCGATTTATTGGCTGATCCATTTATTTCGCGATATTCAACATGTTGGCCACTTCTGTCTCAGACATTTTCGCAGCGTTTGATCGCCCCGCGTGAACACAGAGAAATGAGCACGCAATGTCCCGCGCATAAAACTACTCCGAAACTAAACGGTAGCGCGTCAACGCCCAAGATTTTGCTCCCTTTTCTCCGATGTCGCGACACGGCTAATGCCGCATCGCTTGTTTCTTGTTTTCCAACTCAGAATTTTTTTCGAACAGCATGTCCGGTACTTCCATCGCTTTGTGTATTAGGCTGGCCTCAATTAAGCCGCCGGCACCCGGGCCATAAAACGACCACTCATCCAGCTACGGCAAGTAGCCTCCTCTAGGTGCACACGGTTAAAAACAAGGAACACGGAAAGTTAACGCGACAGACAGGAGTGCTTATACAAATTCCAAAAAAAAAAAAAAAGAAGTACAAGCTCAGTGTATTGTGCTTCGAATTGGAGAAGTCTCACCGCAAATGCCTCCCGCGTCTGTTAACAGAATTGCGAGGTTGGCCATGTCCTCCTGTGATCGCAGAGATGTTAGGATCGGCCTGCAGCTATTTCAGCTCGCTGCACGTGTTCTCATCCAACCGGGACGGTGGCGCCCTTCAGAGAACTGCGGATAACCGGCAGCCACGTGGCGAGGGGTCAGCTCAGGGGAATTCTCGAGCTGAGGTAATCGGCGGAACCTCCCCATGCGCTTTTCGAGACACCAGACAATGTGCTACTCGGACGCGCCACCCGGGACGGCTCCGAGTTCTACGAAGCCCCTCTGACGTCGGCTCCGGCCCATTGCACCAGTAGTGTGTGTGTGTGTGTGCGTGTGTGCGAGCCCTCATCCTCCTACAAAAAGGCGGGTCATCTTCAATGACGTCGAACTATGACGTCGAGCAGAGTGCTTATAAGCAGCGATTGTCGGCTGCTAGAGTGTGCTCGTCATCGTGCTCTGTGCTCGAAATGTACTCGTGACCTGTGTGCTCCGTTTGTTGTATGCGTTGTCTTGCGTGCTCCATTTGGGAGCCACGGATAGACTGTGTAGATGTATCTCATGTTCAACTGTAAATAACATGTAAATAAATCCTGCTCGCCTAAGTCCCGACGAAGACTCAAGCTCCTTCCTAGAGCTACGACTGCCAAATTTTACATCTGAATGGCAGCGGTGAGATCGGCCTACAGCTCGTAGATCGTCCGGCAACTCTAACAAATGGTGGCAGCGGCGAGATCGTCCGGCGAATCTAACAGAGACGAGACACCACGCCGGTTCTTCCGCCAGGTGCAAGCGCACAAAATTCTTCTCGGTGCTTTCATCGAGAAAGAGGCACAGGCATGCCTTTTGTAGTTTGCCCCCACACGTGACCTCGGCAAGAAAAACGATAAGTCATCATTAAGACCACGGCGCTTTGACGTCCGACTATCGGCTCTGTACTTAGTGGGACTAGACGAGAGACATCGAACGTTTTTTCTCTGCGGTAGTGCCCGATCTACTACGATTAAAGGGGCGATCTTCTTCAGAATTCACTTGAGACTTTGCATGTGCGTAGGCTGCAGCACTTTGCGTTTACAGCAAGCTAAGAAGTTTCACGTCTTTTCGCTTCCCTAACAAGCGCTGGTTTGCGGGGACATGCAGTGACAACTGGCTGAGGTCGCAAGGGACTGTCAGGCGGAGTCAGCAGTCAGCAATTGACTAACGCCACGCAAACGTCACTCTGCGGCAAAGCCTTCAGTCCTCGCTATTTACAGGCGCGAAAAAATAATAATTACAGAAGAAGTTATATTATACTTTCGCGTACTTTCGAGGGCAGCCCTGTTTGTTTTATATTAATCGGCATATCACCCATTCCCGGGAACTCGTTACAGCAATCTTTCACATCACATGAAGTTGCCGCTCTAATTTAACGGCGGCGTGTTGTCATCCTCTCTAGATAACTCCGTAGTTTCTGGGAATATGAAGCTCTTCATAAAACCAACCTATACTCGGTGTTCCAGAAATAAATTTAATCTCCCAACCTGCGGGCTTCGATATCAATTCAACTGTGTCTGCTTGGAAGGCTGAATACGCGGCTCCCTTGTTTATTTTAATCAGCAAGTGGCAGGCACAGTACGCATCGCAAGAAGCAGATTTCGGTGGCAACGGCGTACACCGTAGACGAAAAGAAAAATGTTTCGCGATTAGTTTTCAGGGGTGATTTGTTTTGTGATCTGGCTTCGGGTAATGACTGGCGCAGCCGCGTTTCGCGGGTCCATTGTTATCGCAACGCCGTCCCAGGGGGGAAATGTCGACACGGCCGGTGGGACTATGAATATCTGCAGTTAATATTTTAAGCCAATAAAGTCCCAACTCTCGTATGCGTTATGCATGAGCTACATGGCGTCGGCAAACACGCGAGCCCGCGCTATGAAAACACCCCGACTGATCTGCATGGCCGAGCCGGTCTCTGCATTGGTCTCCCGGCGGGTTTGTAATATCCGCCCCGCCTTTTTCGCTCTTATTTTTATTTCGGGGGGGGGGGGGGGGGCAGCGAGCGTGCGAGCACCTACGCATATAAGGTAAGAAGAGTACGACGCAAAATTAAATCGATGGCTTGACGATCTTTTGTCTGATCGCTTGTTATCTAAGTGTAGGCAGAACAAGCATGGCGCCGACCATAAACGTGGAGCTCAATACTCGTTTAACAGATTATATATATATATATATATATATATATATATATATATATATATATATATATCCTTATGCATACGGCTGTCTTCCATAAACCTTGCCGCCGATTAATGAATTCGATAGTCCGCGAGTGTGTGCGTGCGACAGTAACCCTGTGGCGCATTTCTGTGGTACAGCCTTAAGGACAGACATGAATAAGAAAAGCGCATTGACGGCGCCGCATCGCTTTACATGCCCCTCTGTTCACTTCATGGTGTTCACTGCTGCCCCTTTCCGAGCTTGTGTGCGAGTGAACGCGAGTGCCTCACCCCCCCCTCACCCCCCCCCCCCCCCGCAGTCGGTATGGACGAGAACGCGGCTTGCAGTCACTGCGGCGACGAGCAGACTACAGAACACGTACTTTGCCACTGTCCTCGGCACAGCGCGCACTGGCTGTCACTATAGGGACCACGTTGGCACGCCTTGACGACACGCCACTTTCAGAACAGTCAGTTTTGTAATGCCGACATGAACTGTCGTCGCACCGAAAGTCGGTCAAGGCTTTGTGGCAGAGGCCTATTAGAAAGACTATAATGATCCCATTCTGTCGCTTTTCACTTTTTTTTCACGCTCTTCTTTCCGTCTTTACTTCCCCTTTTCCTTCCCCTAGTGAAGGTTTTAACTCTGGTTAACCTCCCTGCCTTTCTCTCAGTCGCATCTCTCTCTCTCTCTCTTGTGCCTGGAGCCCGCAGTGACTAAATAAATAGATAAATAAATAAATAAATAAATAAATAAATAAATAAATAAATAAATAAATCATCGTTGAAGCTGCCCTTATATATATACAAGTGTGGAGTTTGCGTCAGACCAAGCACCAGAGGGCGTAGCACTTGCTACAGCATGTATGGCAGTAAGTGTAGGTACTTATTTCGCGTGGGCAACACAATAATTGTCACCGCATTAGAAACTGGGAAACCCTGAAAATGTCGTTCATTCGCGGACTCCACAGTCGAGCTTGCGCTAAAGGATCTCTCCACCTATGCACTGATTTATCTATGCACATTATTTGAGAAGGAAATTACTTGTCTTTCTCCATTGCCCATTAGGTCCCGATTCCTTCGCGTAAAAAAAAAAAAAAAACACACACACACACAAATAAGTCGGCATTCGATGCGATATTCGAAAAGAAATGTTCTCGTGTATTCGTATTCCATTGTAAAATTTGCATATTCGGGCACCCCACACTGAGGCGCGCGTGCGCTCCTGCCACTGTTGCTACCCAAACCGGGAGCAATATAGGGCGACTATAGAGTGCCACGTTAATCAGCTATAGCGTCTTCAATCATCTATGACGGAGGCGATTGCGTGCCTTTGGTTTCCGGTTTCGTAAACAACTCAGGAGAAATTATTGTCGGACCAGCACTCGCTCCCTGACCTTAAAACAAACCCTAGGTCGATAGGTGACGTCCAGTAGAGCTTTAGCGTTCTTTTCGTCTTTCACATTCTTTTTCTTCTTTCATTCATTGGCTCGTTCGTTGCGCAGAAAGAAAAAAAAAAAAAGGTGCGAGTGCGCTCCTTCGCTTAGATCAAGCCGCTAGCGCGGCACACCAGTTTGTATAGGTGTTCTGTGGGCATACCATGACGCTGGCTGCACTCGGAGAGCCATTGAAGGACGTGGAGACAGCGCCACGCGCGAGACGACTGCGAAACGCTGGCGCAATGCACTAGTGCGCACTAGCGACACCGGTAACCAACGGTAACTGCAGAAGGAGAGGGACGCACGATAACGAAGCAGAGTAAAGAACAAGGACCAATAAATAAAATGACGGGGGGGAGGGGGGGAGTCACGACTGAGCGCCTGACAAAACTAGAAGCCTGACCGGCGCATCGCACGGTGCAAACGTCAAAGCCGCACGTCCCCACAGTTTGGAAAGGCACTCGCCCAAGAAAGAGAGAGAGAGAGAGAGAGAGAGAGAGAGAGAGATCACGGCGGCGATCGAAGGAATAGAACGCACATGCAGTGCTGGCGGGGCTAGGCAGGCCTGCAGCGTCGGCGAGGCATAGCCGAAGCGCGGTATGCCTATACCAGACTCAGACGCGGGAGCAAAGAGGAGGTCCGCGCACGTTCCGCGTGCCGCGAATACGTGACCGAGATAAGAACGGATACACTCCGACTAATTAGCCCGCTCGCTGCTGCGGCAGAGAGGTGGGCGCAGCAGCTGCAGTGCTTGGACGACGGCACCGCCGTCTCGCCGTCCGCCAACAATCGCGAGACGTGAGTTCCGGGGCCGGCAGCGCGCGCGGTGGCCGATGGGGACGGCAGGAGTAGGGGCCGGACAGGGCCGGTGCATGGCTGGCCAACGGAAGAAAAAAGAACTGGATGAATGACGACAAAGAGATAAGATACGGTGGCGGCGTTGGAACGCCAACCTCCGCTTGCAGCCTCCCAACTCTTTCGATAAATCCTTCGCTGCACGGCTTCCTGGTCACCGCCTCGAGAGCTCGAAGTCGTCGCATTCGGCAGGCAGCGCATGTTCTCGAGAAGGCATAAATGCGGAGACAAGGCCTCGTTCACCGTGGTTACGTTGTGCCTCCTAACCGCTCATCCCATACCCTAGCATGGTCACCGATGTTCACAACAATCACCCAACAATTGCAACTCTTTTGTGCATCTGTCCACGTTATAGCGCGGACAAACGGATGCTGCGTACTGCGTCAGATAAATCTGACAGCCCGTCGGCGCAAAGGACAATTATAGGTCAACGCTCACGACGGACGGATGCAGCAAGGCAGCCAAAGCGCCAGGTCGATTCCTGAGGTCTACGAAACTACGGGACAGACTGTGATAGTGACGTGTGCTACCTCAGAACTCTGTGCACCTATTTCCGTATCGCCACTCATTTTTCTTGCTTTCTATATTTTTTAAATTCCTTTTCCTTCTTTTTCTTCCGTATAGCGTAACAAACCTGGTTTTCTCTAATGATCTTCTCTGCCTTTCCTTTCTTTCTCTTCCTCCCCCTCTCTTTCTCTAATTGCACATGTTCAAATATGTACGCAATGGGTTACCAGAAGACACACGACGCGACAATGCGCTATGTCAAGTCATATCGATAGGAAACCGTGGTCTTTTTTGCTGCCTTCCGAAGGGCCTCGGATGAACTGCGCTTATTTGCGGTTCGTTTACCAGAATTACAGATTTACGCCAAATTGCGCATCTCAGATTCTGTTTTAGACGAAGTTCGCAATGCAAGATGCTAAGAATAAACGACAAAGCAGAATCGGATATCATACAGACCACTTCTCTGCTCGAAGGTCGACAGACATAGTCGATCAGCCATCAAAGAACCATCACACAAACGAATAGACCACTGTTTCAACGGGCGGACCGAACACTTCTGTGAAGGTCAAAATCGACTACGCTATTATCTAACGCCTCAGACGAGTTTTAACACAGTTGTGTTCCATCCATTTGCCATCAAGAGAAAACGGAGACTAACTGTAGGTCTTCCTCCCGTTTGCTTCGGTCTCGAAATAACACAGGACGAGTTTAAGAGTTGCAGCCTTTGCATTCGAAGCATGAAACGCCGTAAATGGAAGTTCTTATGGTCCGGCAGGAAAGGCGGTAATATGCATGCAATGAGGAGAAAGCAATGCTGGCATCGATTCGGAACATCTCGGCATGCATCAGTTGGGTCAGGAAATGGCAGAGAAATCTAGAACGTTGGGGGCACAGTGGCTTGCGCTACCGGGAAATACCGATTACTGATTAACCTAAAGCCGAGGTGTATGCACTTGCGTGCCGAAAGCCATTCGTATACTGCAAGGTGACTGCATGCAACGGTGAAGCTTCGTTACTTTTGAGCGAGTGGGGCTGTTTGGGAAGTTAACGATATTATTGGCAAGGCGTAAGCGTGATGACTGTTCAGGCGAAAGAACCGCCTTGGAAAAAGGTCGGTCAGTTCACAGAAGAAAAAGATTCCGCAGAACCGATCTCAAGATGACTGTCGATGGTAACGCGTGTCACAATGAATCAATATAGCGTCACAACGTATTGCCACCGTCGAAACGACTTACCTATGAAGCGTGAACGACAGCGAAACTCCTCTCTCGCGCTTCCCTAAAAACACACGGCGCCATCTAGTGCCGCCGCCGCGAAGCCTGCGCGCGGCATCCGAAATGCATGGTACGCAGGTGCTTGCAAACGCTTAGAAACAGCCATGTTTTGAGACAACAGCAACAACGTCATGCCTCAACCGGGCTCGCTCTCTCGCGCTTCGTTCTGGACACGCTGCAACATATAGTGGCGCTGCTGAGGAGTCCGCGCGTGCCCTCCTAAGCGAAAAGCGTGGCGTGCTGGCGGGTGCGAACGCCAATGATTGTTCTCTCGCGTGCCGCGCACTGAGTGGCACATACTCAGTGATTCAAGTTGGTGAGAGGATCACTGAAGAGTGTCACATAATCAGTGTAATCATTGCGCAGCTCGCTAAAGCGTTGGCGCGAAAGGCGTTCACTGAACAGCGGCAGATACCGAGTGCATTTGCGGCACCGCCTGCTAATGAGTCGGGGTGCCGTCCTTGAAGAATCCGTGTGACGTGGGTTCCATTTCGCTCAGCATCGGATAAATTTAAGAGATCTTTTTCGTCATTCTAGAGTGACACATTCTCAGTGGCGCATATATAATTAACCAAGTTGGATTCAAAGACGTCCACTGAAGTGCGGAGCACGCCTGCTGGCACACACCCAGTGACCCACGTTGCCATCAGCGAGGTTCACTGAAGGCCAGCGTAGACCGAGCGCCACACGCCCAGTGCTCCAAGTCGGCGTCAAAGAGTTTCACTGACCGGCGGTTCCTACGCTGTCCCGAATCTGCAGTGACCCATGTCAGCGTGGTAGAGGTTCGTCGAGGAGAGGCACATATATACTACACACTGCCACATGCTCAGCGACTCAAGTTGGTCGGGCGGATGTCTTCGAACCCTGTTTCATCAGCACAGCAGCCCGATGCGCGACCCATCCAAACATGGGCAACCCAGTGACCCAGGTAGGCGGGAAAATGGCTACATACATACATACACACACACACACACACACACACACACACACACACACACACACACACACACACACACACACACACACACACACACACACACACACACGCACGCACGCACGCACGCACGCACGCACGCACGCACGATCGCACACGCACGCACGCACGCGCCCCGGTGCACCAGCGGCTGTGGCGTTGCGCTGCTGAGCTCGAGGCCACGGGGTCAAATTCCGACTGCAGCCGCTGCATTTCGATAGGGAAGAAATGCAAACAACGCTCGTGTACCGCTGACTGGGTGCACGTTCAAGAATCCGAGATGGTCAAAATTAATCCGGAGTCCTCCACTGCGGCGTGGCTTATGATCGAACTATGGATGAAATACAGCAGAATCTTTGGCACGTAAAACAGCAGAATTTTCTTCCATCAAAGTACACTCTGGATAAAACGCTTGAGAGCTAGCCGCTAGAGACACATGCACAGCGCTAGATAAGCAGGGATGGCTGTTTCCAGCCGCGCGAGCTATTAAGTTGACCCCGTGCGACGCCGGTCCCTTTGGTCAATTAGAAGCGCAACACGCCTCACTGACCAGTCCGTCGCAGGCCCGCGCTTCCCTGCGTCCACGTGTGTTTGCGACGCGCGCATTAGCGCGGCTGCATCGACGCTGGGATGGCGACCCCGTAAACAGTGGCGCCCGCAGCGCCTCCCTCCCCTCCTTCCCTGGTGAGCAGCCAGCCGACGGACGCCCCGTTTGCCCGAGAGGATGTAATCGCATTAACGACACACGGGAAATCGAACGAACGAGGGGGGCAAATGTCTGGCGAAAATGGCACCGCCGTCGACCCGTCAAATGCACGCCACCTGCTGGGGCAGACAAGACGCGGCGGGTCGCGGCGGCAGCGTGCGTAGCGGGCGCGCGTCGCGCCAGCTCTGCACGTAGTTTTCTAAATAGTGTCACAGCGTTAGCAAGGTGCCCGAGTGTGTGTAACCCACTACAGCACCTAGGAAAACGCAGGTTTGATTTTCACGCTTCGCAGGAAACTAAACAACCACCGCAGGAAACTTGAAGTAGCAGAACTCGCGGGCCGTCAGCGTCGATTAGCGTTTTGTAATAGGCAGTTCGCCCCTGCGCCACCGCTATCAAAACTGATGCCTTGATGGGACACCGCAGCGAAGCGTTAAATCTATTTAAACTGGTGAATGGTTCTTTTGAAACTCCGTTTTTGTTAACATCACGGCAAGAGGTTGTTTATTAGAAGACAAAATGGCCGCCACGGTTCCAACCCCAGCTCCGGTAGGTCAGTGTGACGTCACGGATTTCAGCGTAAGTTTTCGTATTTGGCACACTGCGGCTCAACGAAAGTTCTCAAACGCCGAGTTCAGTCTTTGGCTCCCCCAACTCAGAGTACCTGGCTAGAGGAATGTACCTCAGGCCGACCTCTTCCCTTCGTATCATTAAACCTTTCTCTCTCTTGTCTCTGCCCATAAAAAGTAACTAAGCTTGAGCAGACATCGTCAAAAATGCACGACAGGCTGATGCAGGAACTTGAACGCGGCGTCGCCACCCGTCCTTCCTTTGCAGAGTTTTGTTTTTCGATTTTCCTTTTCTGGCTTACGAAACCTTCGCACGGTAAGAGTGCCTCCGCAGCCCCTTCCCCTCCCCCCCCCCCATTTGTTTTTGGTACTGCCGAATAGTAACTTAAGAATGCAGTTTAAATATTCTTGTTTTCTTTAAATTGCCTTTAAAGCTCAGAAACCGGCCATCAGCCAACGATAATAGCAGAGAATTTTCTTTAATTTGCCTGCTTCGCATACAGCAACATTGGATCAAAAATATAAGCAGCTGCACCATAAAAGATGAGAACATCAACGACGGTTTGTACGCCTGTCAACTTTGATTGACCTTTTGACGTCGTAATGCTACTTTCGGTTCTTCACAAGTTGGCTTTCCGTCCCGTCGGAACAAGGCCGCCACTGCGGAGCCCGAACCCTCGAACAACCGCAACGCATCGTTACCGGGGAGGTTCACTGGGGACCAGCACAGACCGAACGGCACATACCCGGTGCTCTAAGTCGGAGTCAGAGAGCCTCGTCGAAACGACAGCAGCCGCGCCTAGCCAGTACGGCACCTACAGCGACCCAAGTCAGCGTGAAAGAGGCTCGTTGAAGAGCGGCACGCATGTACGCACTGACACACGCTCAACCACCCAAGTTGGCGCGACGGTGGGTTTCGACCACTGCTCCCTCACCACAGCGACCCCACGTGCCACACTTTCGACCATGGACTACCCAGCGACACAGGTCGACGGGAAAAAACAGTGAGATACGACCATACATAGCCGCTGAAAAAGTACGTTAAATACCCTAAGAATGCTAACGCACTAAAAAGCAAAAATCAAGCCTAGAAAGAGACGATTCGCCATCGTAAACAAAACTCGGGGCCGCTCTTCACTGGATCTTTTAAGGAGTGAAAGTTTAAGAGGACGTAAATAAGATATGCGGCACGGATGAATCCGGATAAAAAGGCGCTTTGCCAACAACAGATGGGAGGGCGATAAGCAAAAAAAGACCCGCAGCTCAAGTTCGCAGACTGCGCGGAGTTCGCGTATCGTTCAATCAGAGTTTGCATCAAATGAGAGAGAAGCGGAGGCGGCCCAGAGCGGTCGCTCCCGCGGCGATGATAAATCGATACAGTGTATCGAAGCGAAAGCGCGCCTCCGGGCAAAGCTTATTGAGCCGCACACACGAAGAGCTGCGGGCGCGGCGGCACCGGGAGAATGAAGGGGGTTACATTTATGCGCGGCGACGGCGAGATGGATTAGTGACGATGCGAGAACGCCAGCTTCTAACGTCGAGCGAACGCGCTTTCTCCCGCAGCAAGACGCTGCAGCGGGAGGGAGAAAATAAAAGTTTAAGTAAGCGCGACGAAACGAAGCGATAAAAGCGAATGCTGTGGGTCGAAGGTGTATCCGGCCGGCTGATTACTTTTTTTCGGATGATTAAAAGATGCGATAAATATGGCGAACTCATTAGCCACCGCAGACTCGCCCGCTTTTCGCAACGTTTTTTGGCGGCTTGGAAAGGAGCAACGCTAACAGCGCGAGTTATGAACGTTGAGCACACAGAGTGATAACAATAACAACGCCAATCCATGGCTCTCAGGATAGGCGCAAGCCTGCCTGTGAGGTCGATCGGAGTGTGCAGGAAATGTATCAAAGCCCACAACCGGGCACCGCGCCGCAATCCACTTCGTGAGCAAGTTTGCACAGCACTCGAACCGCGCCCTCTATCTGGTCGCGTAATGAATGTCCCACTGGACGCTAGAAACGACGTAACAGCCCGCGCAGTTATTACGTTAAGGGCAACGCTCAGAAAGAATCCAGCCTCGCACTTATCTACAGCACAGCACGCACAATTCCTCAAAAGTTTGGCTAACGATACTAGATTCATCATCCGTTTCAGAGTATTAAAGCGCCACCTAGGAGAGAAAAATAAACACTCGCACCCCCTCCCCCCAAAGAAAAGTAATACTGAGAGGCAATACTTATTTTATTCTATTATACGTTTTGTTGGTAACTTACAATTCGCAGCTCACTCTTCGATTGTTATCAGTAAAAACGTAGCGCCATGACCGCGCGCTTAGCCCGTCCTTGGAGGCCAGAGATGGCACGGTGAGAACTAGGGCCAACGGCTAAAGAGGGGCCCCACAGTGCCACTAGCTAGCACTAGGATTTGCAGCTGCCGCAGATGCAGCAACAGCAGCATTTCGTTTTCCAAAGGGGTGCAAAAGTCAAGATGCGGACGGTTAGTGAAGGTTGCACAGCTGCCTCCTTGTGGGACTCACCACCCATCGTTCTAGCTTGCCACTTTGCGAGGCGGTCGATCGGTACAGTGTACTCGAACATGATCGTCGCTCTCACTTCTCAGTGAAGCGGGCATCGGGACTCAAATCCTCGTAGAGATTGTTCACATCACAAAAAAAAATTGCGCTTAGAACATTTCTACGCGATTTTGGAAGTGACCGCTGCAAGTATAAACCGCCGCAAGTCCTTGGGAATCGGTTGTCGGTCCCCTTTAAAATGCACAAGAGTCTGCTTATACAATCTCCAAGCGCAGAAAATAAAGCTTTAATCGAGGACGTTCCCGAAACGTAGGCACGCTCTTCCGGGAAAGGAGCTACCTTGGTCTAGCCCAATTACCGTTGCGTAAGAAGCGTCCCATGCTCGTTTAGATTCATTCCGTAAGGATAATACATTACTATGTATTACGTTTCCTTTGCACATCGTTTAGCGGTTCCTGGAAACGAAAAGTTCTCTGCCGCATTTCTTTTTCTTTCGAACCAACCGCCTTCTTTCCAACTTTATCATTGTTAGCGCACTTCAATAAGCGTAAGCCTAATTACCATCGTTAATAAGGCAACACGCGCGTGCCCTCGTGAGTCAGTTTCGAGCAACTTTTTTCTAAACCATTTATCAGTGTTGCACCCCAAACACGCGGATGCCACACAGGGAAGAAAACAAATAGATTAGTGCGCTCGTCTCCCTACTAATCTTTAATCGAACCACGTGAAAGCACGTGATCAACAGATAAAAGCTAAGGCATGCGCATGAAATACGAAGTAGACAAAAAAAAAACGCTATGAAACTTTCACAGCCTGCAAGATTATCACATCCTCGAGTGAGTGAGTGAGTGAGTGAGTGAGTGAGTGAGTGAGTGAGTGAGTGAGTGAGTGAGTGAGTGAGTGAGTGAGTGAGTGAGTGAGTGAGTGAGTGAGTGAGTGAGTGAGTGAGTGAGTGCTTCTATCAATCAGTCAATGAGCGAGCGAGCCGTGATTTATATGGTGGTAACAGCGTAACAGCGTAACAGTGCTGTGTGGATTGCCAACCATAACTGCTTTCTTCATCGACCGATAGAAAACTAGCTTTGAAGTGGCTCCGGTTTCTAATTACCGTTTCAAGCGGCCGACGTGACGCTAATTCCTTTCGCGCATGACTGCTTGTTGCAGCGTCATCGTCAGAAATGAGCCACGAGATAACTATACCTTAGAGCTTCCTGCAACAAATATGCTGCATGAAACTCTACGAGCGATACTACATCAAGCTAAACATGTGTAGTTCTCTCTCTCTCTCGCTCCCCTCTGAACCGAAAACAAAGCTAACACGGTCATTTCGTTTTTCCCGAGCAGCGTGCGAAATGGAGCACGCATCTGTTAAGCGTTAATGCGCGATACGCGGCGAGAGAAGAAAATAAAGAGAGACGCGAGAGTGCCAGCAGACGCGTACCATATAGTGTATCGCCAGAACCATCGGGAACTCGAAGCAAAGCGCACGCATGTAAGCGAAAAGAATAATAATAATAGAAAAAATTAAGGCCGAAAGAAAAGCGTTCCCACTAATGCATCGTGCACCCCGTAGCGAGAATTAATCTCGACAGCTTTTGAGATAATCTCCGCCCCGCTGCCGCGCCCTTATGTTCCCGGTCGCTTCGCTGCCCGAACGCCTTCCTTCACAGATACTTATTTGTTTTATCTATCTTCTTTATTTGCTCCTCCTTGGTCTTGCGTTATAGGCTTTCCGCGAACGGGACCGATATAGCGGTATTTTCGGAACAGCTTGAAAAGGCCATTTCTTTAATCTAGGAAGGGAAGTTATGACGACAGACCGCTCTTACGTGTCCTTTTTTTTTTCTAGTGTCAATTCTTTCTTCGGTAAATTTCTTTGCCCTCGTGTCGCAGAGTTGCGTCCCCTAAAGCGTGGAAACAAATCGAAATGAAAGAGAATATGTGGCGAAGAAGCTGAGGTGTCTGTAAATCTTGTATGCGAAAACAGAAAGAGACGACACTTTTATATCGACAGAAAGCTGCGAAGGCGAAATTTACATTACTCAATAAACGTTGTGTTACAAGCGATAAAAGTAAGAGTGAGCGCTGAAAGGTGTCTACCCGTCCGGGAAAACAGAAAAACGAAAAGAAAAAGAAATTACACATCTATAAAAGAAATTGAGCTTTTAGCATTCGAGGGCACGTTCAACCGCTTGTAATGTAATATCGGGCCCCACTGACAACCTTCACATTCTTTAAGAAGAGCATGCACTAAAAAACTGTACGTCGTGCTGGGGCCGTATCGACTAAAGCCATTTGCATATCAATCTGCCTCGTGTTACGCTGTTGTTGAGCTATAGGGGTGCTTGGCTGTCTGCAATGAGTGATAAAGGTAGCAATGAACGCTAGAAAAGAAAATGTGCGTGGGCTTCCAATTCCGACAGTCGAAGTACTAATCTCGATTCATTAGTAAACTTGTTTCTTATCTTGATTTGAAGCGTGCCAAACGGGAGATGGCAGCTACGCACGAAAATGCCTTCACAAATACCTAGGGAGTCACTTCGCCCCTTCTTGCTAGAAACAGCGCACTCTAATTTCGCCGTTCGAACAACTGCTAAACAAAAGAGAGAGAGAGAGAGAGAAATATGGAGTTTTACGTGCCAAAACCGCGATCTCATTATGAGGCACGCCGTAGTGGGGGGCTGCGGAAATCTGCACCAACTGGGGTTCATTAACGTTCACCTAAATATACATACACGGGTGTTTTCGCATTTAGCTTCCATCGAAATGCGGCCGCCGTGGCCGGAATTCGATCCTGTCCACTGCGGGTGGGACCAACTGCTAGGGATGTCTTCATGGTAATGCATAAGTACGAAGTCTTGAGCAAGCTTGCTCGGATTAAAGCTTGAGAACTGTCAAAGTGAGCACAACTTTCTATGCAGGCACGCAAAACAAATAAGAGGTGAAGGTAGAGAACGAATCGAACATGTCTACAGAGTGGTGCAAGCGGCCGATTTGGTCTCCATCACTAGCAAGCGGCATGGTCACCCCTAACCAGGCCAGATGCGAGCTCCTTGCAACTTGGAGCCAGCATATTTGAAAATCGGCAGCCCCCGCTAGGTGACGCTGGCGCAGTTCGCAGCCGGCCGCTTGAGGCAAGTGTGATCCACACCGTATGCGTTACATATACAGCAAACTTAGCTTTGCGCGTGCGGAGGAGGCCCAAAGATGGAGCTAGCTGCCACGGTCGCGATTTCTCGGAGCCGACTGTTGTGCATTTGTTGAACTCAACGTTGACAGCGATTCGTCGAGGGTTTGAAGGCTTTGGAAGCTCCGAGACGACCACCTGCCAGGCGGCCATGGTCGCTGTCCCCTGCTGACGTCGCTCAATATGTTGGCAGTACGTTTTGCCGACGCTTGAAACTATTCCAGAGGTATGTTGAGCAGCTCAAAGAACGCGGCATTCAACGAATGGAGGCCCCAGCCGGTTAGCTCCTCGTGCAATTTTACAACCTCGTATTCGCCCAGCTCTGCCCCGCCACGCGACAATTCGCAGTCTGTGAACAGTGCACGAATGACTTCCTTGCAGACCATGCGCCATTCGATAAGAAAATAAATAAATAAACCACTGCCATGCCTGCGAAGGCGGCCATAGAGAATGCCTGGTGGTGACCGGTCTTCATTTGTCGCAGTTGTGATAGTTGGCTAGTTGCAGTGGCGAGGAAGCTGGAGGCGGGTCTGGATAATGGGAAGAAAGCAAGTGTGCCGTCATTTAATGCACTTCTTCGCAACTTCACCATCATTTCCACGCAATGCGCAGTCTCCAAGCATTCTCTAGCCTTAGCCGATGCGTGCAAGTGAAAGCAAATTTGGAAAACTGTCGTGTACGGTACTTTGAGTCCACGTTGAAGGACTGGAGGCTGTCGCAATTAATCCGAAGCACTCCACCAAAGCGTCACTCGCAGTTTCTGCGATGCTTTTGGATTCTACGCAGCATCGATCTTACCCGGCCAACGGACAAAACGCGCCGGTGGTAATTTTTACCGGATAATATAAAGTCCGATTTTTCTTTCTTTTTTTTATTCGAGGGAAACATGGAGTACGAAATACTCGGCAGGCTCCGAAAGACGAAAAGGAAAGCAGCATACCCTTAAAGACGACGCATCCCGCGGCCTTTCTGCGACGCCTCCTTTCCATCACCTTACTGCGCTACTCTCTCGGCACCACATCCTTCACTTTCCTTCACGCCGCCCCTGAATCGCTCTTTCGCAGCGCGGTCCACACTTTGCTCGTCTTTTTCCTCCCTTCCTCTCTGTCTATTGCGCGGTTGCACTACCTCAGCCGCGCCGGCAGGGCCGAGACCAACCACTGCGGCACCGGACGGCCCGTCGGTGATCCGATCTAGGGGCCCGCCGTAACCAAATTTCCGTTCAATATGCGTGAGCTCCCATTTTCGATTGCGCCGAGCCGACGCAGCAGCTCTGGCCGCCTTACCTCCCGTCTCCAGCCTGCAGGTTCCCAGGCGCGGCCAGCGAACCGCGAGCGCCTTCGCCGCTGCGCCAAGACCGCACGGGCGGTCGAGAAGGCCCTTCGTGGAGGGGTTGCGCGAGAGCGCGCGCGCACACACACACACAGCACGTCGACGACGTCGGCGGCAAATTGCCTAAGAGAATCACGTTTCCCCGGCGTCCGCGCTTCCATCCGCGCGAGAGAGCGAGCGTAACGAAGTGAGAATAACGCCCGTAACGGCGCCGGCGGTCGGCCGCACACGCACACACACGAGCGCACGGCCGGGGCCGAGTTGCCGCCGCCGTGCCTGATTCGATACGCGGCGGAACGCGTCTGCGCACTTCACGACGTCGTCTTCCAACCCGCCCTCTTTCCTCCGCTTGACTCTCGCCATCTCGTCCGCATCTCTCTCTCTCTCTCTCTCTCTCTCTCTCTCTCTCTCTGAACACACCAGCGAGCCGAAATGAAAGAAAGAAAAAAAAATGAAAAAGAAAAGGAGGAGGCTGTTCACGCGAGTTAGGAGTGCCTGACCCCTCCCCGACGGTTGACGAGGACGCTCTCTTTTCGAAGGTTCTTCGCTCGAACCAATAACGGGAGCCTATAGAAATCGCCGCAATAATGACCCGCTGTTACCGTGATAAAAGCGTCCACCGGCATAAACGACGGTCCCGGGCTGAGGCCTCCCGCGCACGCCGCCTCCTCGTGGTTCCTTTACACGAGTCTGCACATTTCGCATACCCATATATTCGTCACCTCCAGTTTCAGAACCAGCTTTACGTCCACTGACGCGATGTGTACGCTCCAAATCAGGGACGTGTTGGTTGCGAATCTTAAGGTCGTTCGCACGCCGTGATGGCGGTAACCCGCCACAGTTGCTTAGCCGCCATGGTATTGCGCTGCTAAGCACGATGTCGCGGGATCAAATCCCGGCCGCGGCAGCGGCATTTAGATGGGGACGAAATGTAAAAACACCCGTGTCTCCTGCACAGGGGGCGCGTTAAAGATCATCTGGTGGTCAAAATTAAAATCCGGAGCCCCCACAACGGCATGCCTCATAATCAGATCGTAGTATTTGGACGTAAAAACTCCAGAATTCAATACAAGATGCCGGGCACTTGTGATGGCGAAAGATACTATAAATAAGACGCTAGTGAATGATTACAAATAGAAAGCTTTTTGCTTTCTGTTCATTGACTCGCGCAAACTGGTTCATGACAACTGCCTGGCCGGAGTTGGCGTCTTGGAAAAAGCGTGCGTCATTATCAGGGCTAAGCGCCGTTCTTTCTTATGTAGCGCACCGTATTAAAACAGGTGTTTGATATCCAAGTCCACACGAATGGGTGCCAGAAACTTCTATCACTTGACCCTCAAAACGAGAGAAATAGCACCCAATACGCAGACCACTGGCAAATAATTCTTCCGAACAAGATTACGCTGTGACCTCGGCATTGTATTCCCGCAACTTGCCACAAGTACGAGCGTTTTTCAAGACGGTATAGGCACTACAGATCGAGTAATGACCAGACGCAAGGGCCGAAGCGGATTGCATAAGAAGCCATGCTTAGGCAAGAGTGTACCGCCATGCACTGTGGTCTTCTAAAGGACCCCATACGTTTCGCAAGCGGCCTCAGCTCGGTGTGACACACGATGTCGCCGCTGTGATCGTAACCTCTTCGGTAAAGCAAAGATCCAAGCATTCAGTCCTCCTGGCGTTAATTGATGACTCGAGAATCGTTGCAGAACTTCCGTAGTTTGCTTCGGTACGCTTGATGACTGGTCAGTAGTTTCATTTCGCAAAACATTGCTGAGTATCGGGAAGATCTCTGAAAGTGGTGAGACAAGCGATCTTGAAAAGAATGTTCAATTGTAGCGAATATATATAGATATACCCGCCGCGGCTGCCCAGTGGCTGCTGAGCACAAGGTCGCGGGATCGAATCCCGGCCGCGGCGGCCGCATTTCGATGGGGGCGAAATGCGAAAACACCCGTGTACTTTGATTTAGGTGCACGTTAAAGAACCCCAGGTGGTCTAAATTTCCGCAGTCCTCGACTACGGCGTGCCTCATAATCAGAAAGTGGTTTTGGCAAGTCAAACCCCATAATTTAATCTTAATATACATATCAGAGGGATTAGACGACACGGCTTTTTATTCTTATATTTTTGCAATCTGCTTCATGCAGCTTGCAGCCGCGGAATCTTTAGCTTACGACACGACACGCAACATGTCCACCGAGCAATCGACGAAACAGCAGCTTGCAAGATCAAAATAAACTGCAGCAAGCGTATACCGTACCCCACTGCACCTGCGGGGCGAAAAGGAGTTCCGGCGGCTACTCGGTAAGCCCTCTGACATGTAAATCGTTCTTTATTAGCTGGCCACATGCTTACACGTTCTGCTCTAACGACAGCTCTGTGGACCAGCTCGCATCATTCTATCTTCCTGGCGAACCGAAACCGAATCCGGGAAAGCGACACAGATACCAAGCACAAGAAAGTTCAAACGCCAGTCAATGACAGAAAAAATACTAAAGAAGAAAGTCGACGTAAGCGCTCGACATTTGTTGCGGTCGGCGAGCACGGCTGCTCAAGTAGACAAAGCCCGCGACGTACTACGCTCTTCCACAATCGAGTTAGGCCTATAGCCTAAGAGCGCGGCGGGCGCTTTAGGCCTCTGGCACGCCGGTGCGACTCCCCGAAAAGAAAGCAGTCCACAAAGACACTAACTTCAAAACCGACCGCTAGAGAGAGTTCGAAAGGGAGGCCCTCATACGATTGCCAGCGCTGTCTGAAAGAAGGAAGTACAATATCGACAAAAATGAAAGAAGACAGAAGGGGTTGCTCCACAGCAGACGACGAACAAAGAAGGAAGGAATGAATCCAAGTAGCAGACGACCGCGGATCGGTGAACGCCAATGGGGCGTCAGCGCAGCGGCGTTCCGTATATAAGACTGCCACGAAGACCGACTTGGCCGATGGTTTGCTGCGGCCGGCATTTTTCGGCGTACCCGTCCAACTGGCCGAAGAAGTCCAGAGATCAATCGCCAGTGATTCTTCAGCGACGAATGATCATAGCCGCGAGGCAGGGAAGACAAAGGGAGGAAGAAAGGACCACGGCCGTGCTGGAAAGGCTCGTCTCTTCTTAAGGGCGGTGGTGAGCGACCATGCGATCTGAGGCTCATCATGCTTTCGCCCTCGATTACGTACAAACACTCGTCTCTTGGCCACGCAGTCTTTACCGAGCAAAAGTTCTCCTCCCAAAAAATGCGCACTCTCTCTTTGCTTGTGTATAGCTTCTTCAAAGCTGTGTAGTGGGCGCTCAAAAGATGCAATACGATGCTATTATCACTGATTGTGCGTGCTTGACTCTCAACACAGCTGTAACGAGGGCCTAGAAAACTTATTCGCACGCGGTGAAAAAACCGGCTGAGTCAAATGTACTGTACTCTTGTCATGAACACCTGATGCAAACTTTAGGCGCGTAACAACAACAACAAAAAAAAAAAAGAATGACCGCCCAGGCATTCCGTACAGATGGTTCCAGCGAAAATGAAACGTGCGGCTCCGTTGCTTATCACTTCCCAGGTTGATCCCGACGGTTCATTAAACGATGGCTTGGTAGGCTGCCAGATCCTCGGTACGCAGTTGCTGCTTGCGCTCGGCTGCACGAGCCTGTTCTTGTGCCCGAGCTGTAGCATCAGCACTGCGTAAACGAGCTCGTTCCCAGTTCCGCTTGCAGCGTTGCTGATCGAAAGCCGCCTGCTCCTCAGGAGTACATATGAAGCGTGGCCTACCCATTTCGAAGCCGGAGAGAAATTGCTGCGCGCGCGCTCGACTGCGACGGAGAGACACGACGTTACTACTGGCACAGCCAATGGCGCGCCTCTTTTTGTCTTCTTTTTTCGCGCATGAGCATGGGGTTTCGCCGGCGGAGTTTTCGGCGCACAGGCGACAGACAGACGGACGAATCGGCTAGCCATATACAGTTTTATTGTAAAACAGCTGCCCTAGAATTTTGCAAAAATTTCGCTGGTCATCACGTGCAGTTTCTTGAAACGCTGTCGTCCCTCGTTTCGAGAGTTGACGCAAACCAGTGTCAAACGACTAATTGGGGCGTTCCGTTAGGTGTCCCGAACAAGCAGAGCACTGAAGAGATCAAGTAGTGAAGGAAACAAAATCTGACTCAGAAGAGCAAGTTGTGGCCAGTGAATTCACGAACGCACGTCTCCACAGATTGGATCCACGTCTGCAACTCCGTCTACCACCAGGGTTACCACGAACAGAAGCAACATTTCTGTGCCACCTGTGGCTCGGCGTGGCATTCACGAACTCCTATTCCTTCCGCATTGGAATGGCCGACAGTCCTACTTGCGACACCTGCGGCTACGAGGAGACGATCGAGCACCTCCTTTGTGACTGTCCCCGTTACAATGTGCCAAGAAAAGTGCTCGTGACCGCGCTCGAAAAACTGGACAATCACCCCTTCACAGAGGAAAGAGTTCTAGGACACTGGTCCAGACGGGATTCGGCACTCAAGGTCTTAAGGACTTTGCTGAGGTATTTAAGGACATGCGAATTGTGTGAACGTCTTTGAATGTTGTAGCGCGTAGCATCGCTTTACTGTGTGAATTTTCGGCTTTCCTTTTTTTTTTCTTCTTTCTCCTTTTATTCCCTTTACCGCTTTCTCCAGCACACGGTAGCCAGCCGGTACTTACACTGGCTAGCTTCCCTGTCTTTCCTCCCCTTTTGTCTCTCTTTCTCCATTCGAATTCGGAATCAGTGTCCATGAAAGAATGAAGCCACGTAGCCGTGGGAACTACTCAAGGCACGTCGAGAGGAAAAAGCGAAGCTAAAAGAGCACAACGATTCAAATGTACGCCAGCGTTTATGTTAATTCTGTCACGTATTTAATAAAGACCCGGCAATGTTGCTCTAAACGCCCTGAAAACCCTTAAAGCCTGCGTTTTAAAACAACCGACAATTAGGAGTGTTCAAAAGAGTTGAATGTTGGGCTAGTTGGTATTAAAGGGCTAGTCGGATAGCAGAACTTCCTAGTCCAATCCAATACGAATATTCGAAGAAAGTGACACCCGAATATCGAATCGAATAGGGAATATTTTGTCAATTTATGGGGTTTTGCGTGCCAAAACCACGATTTGATTCAGGCACGCCGAAACGGGGGACTTTGGGTTAATTTTCGCCATCTGGAATTCTTTAACGTAGCACCTAAATATATCTATACCGGTCTTTTCGCATTTAGCCCCCATCGAAATGCGGCCGCCGTGGCCGGGATTCGATCCCGCGACCTCGTACTTAGCAGCCCAGCAACATAGCCACTAGGGAACCACGGTGGGTTGGGAAATTTCTTCATTTTATGATAACATTAAGTATCCAGTTTACGGCAGTAAGGAAGGAAAAAATATTTTTCAGGCTGGTCTACAATGGCACATACATAGAATACTGTTCAGAATTACATGTCCGGACAACTGAGGCGCTTGTAATAGATAAGCAACACGGCTGTGTTATAAATCCAAACCAATTTGTACATAATAATAATAATAATAATAATAATAATAATAATAATAATAATAATAATAATAATAATAATAATAATAATAATAATAATAATAATAATAATCAGTAGCAGCCTATCTTTATGTTATTCAATTACCCTTGTATTGCGCTAGCTGATTCCAAAATGAGCCTGCAAATTTCTTAGTTTGGTCACCCCACCTAGCTTTCTGTTGTCTTCGATTGCACTTCCCTTCCCTTCGCACCCATTCTATAATTCTAATGGTCCAGCGGTTATCTACCCTACGCATTAGATGGCCTGCCCAGCATCATTTTTGCTCTTTTAATGTCAAGTAGAATACCAGCTATCCCCGTTCGCTCAGTGATGCACACCGCTATCTACCTCTCTCTTGGCATTACGCCTATCATGTTTCGTTCCAACGCTAATTGCGTTGTCCTATATATGTATATAGGACTACATATGTATATAGGCTGCCCAAAACCGAACCACGCTTATTAAATGACTGAAGATTATTTAGAAGAATTTATCTACCACGACCATTCACTCAAGAGCTGGTACCTCTGGGCAAAACCCGCAGCTATACCACAGCAGAATCATTTTAAGCAGTCTTCACGTGCATCGTTCTGTCTCCCTCGGGAGACCAATAAGTGTTTTCATCTCTTATATATTTGAAAGAAACGAATATTAGACAACTTCAAACAGCGAATTCTAGAATCGAGTACGAGTCCGGTAGCAGGGACTATTTGAATTATATTCAGAACTTCGAATATTCGCCGCACTTCTGCCAGAAACCAAATTTTGTCTATAACAAAAAGAAAAACGCTCCGTTTCAATGCAACGGTGCTCCTCAGAAAAGCCAGCTTTACAGAGCATACGTACTGCACGCCGCACTAGTTTTTTCATTGAAAGAACGTTGCCGGCGACACATGGACAACGGAAAGGACGTTTCTAATAAAAATTACAGATAAGCAAAAAAAAAAGCACCGACGAACGCGAGGTTTCAGCTAATACCTCTGAAAATATAAAGCATCAATATAAAGCAATTCAGAAACGATCGCGACAGGTTGGGCAAAGAAATGACTAGAATGCGCATGCCTTTATTTAGTAACATATTGTATGTGGATGGCCTGGGCGCGTAGCATGAGAAATAAAGAATAGCCGCACAGACATCGTAAAACATCGATAAAATGTAAATTACGAAACAGAGCACACAGTTCTAAAACACGGGTGAGGGGGCGGGGGAGTCGCATAGTCAAGGACAACATGCATTTGTTCTTTGGTCGTCGTCGCTTTTTAAGCTTTACATATTTCGTTGAAGCCACCATACAATATTTTTTAAACAACTGCACAGAAGCTGCGTTTGCAGAAACTTAACATTTCTATTTCGATGCGGAACAACCATTACTACAAATGTGCATGGTGAACAGGAAGCCCACGTAAGAATTGGCGAGCCCGCGTGCGCTTCAACTAAACGCCGTATAAAATAACTGGCAAGACATATTTTGTACGGATAATATAGGCAAGCTACAGCATCTGAATAATCAAAAAAAGAAAATCACCGACGATAACGATACTTCCTAATGCGAACTTCGAGGGCAGCTCTGTACGCGTTTTCATTTCGTGTGTCAATATTTTGTGTTATGATTACATAGGTACACATTCTACATTAGGAATATAATGCTGAGAACAGCGCGCTTTGTTTCCACACAGGCGACGCGCGATACTCTGTCGCCATACACTCCAAGGAAAGCTTACACACTGTAGAGTGCCGTTTCTGCCACACAACAATAATCGTCATCTGTCTTGATGCGTTTCCTTTCTTGAAAACGCCGCGCCCGCTACTTTCCTGTCGGGAATGCTATCATGTTAATAACGAACATGCCGTTCGTTACTGGGAAGTACCGGGCTCGCAGCGTTAAAGAAAGGAAACGCATCAAGGCAGACGGCGATTATTGTTGTGTGGCAGAAGGGGCACTCCAAACTCCAAACTCTTCTTAGAGAGTATCGTAGCCATCGTCGCCCGTCTTGCGCGGCACTGCGCCCTTATTCTCATGCTTTCGTTCCACCGACGCGGAGAGCGGCTCTTCGTCGCGGAGAAATCGTGCCACGAATGTCAGCGACGACAACACGCAAGGGAGCATCACATCGAACGTTACTCGTAGCCCCTCGCCGTCGCCCCTTGCAGAAGCAGTGACCTCCGTCACGCACACTGGTACTGCGGGCGGGCGTAACACTCCCCACCTCACGATGGTTATGACGCCGACGCACAATGCAGGAACGGACGCCTAAGAGCTGCACTCTAGAAAAAAGAAAAGCTTACCAGGGTTGTTTGCGAGCAAATCAACGACCATGACAGCGTCACTTACCTGGAAAATACAAGAAAGAAAGAAGATCAGACACGTTAGTGAAGCAATCAAATAGCAAGAGCAAAGAAAATATATGTGAGCCCAATTATAAAGAAAAACATATCTAAACTGGTACCATCGGGCTATACGTAAAGTAATAATTAACAGCGAAGCCTATTTCTTGCGCGCAAAATCGCATCTGCACAATAAAGGTGTATTGAGAAATAGTCGGAAGCACAATAAAAACTACCATACTGGCACAGTTATTAAATTAAAGGTCGGGTTTATATAATGGGACAAATAAAGTAAAAGCAAACAAGCAGAAGAAAATCAAGTGCTCGCTTTCTTGTTCACCTCTACAAGGTGATAATCTTTAAGTTCTATGGTTTATAAATAGCCTGTTGCAGATAATACAATTCTAGTCCTTGAGCACGATTATTCAGAGAGGTAAACATTACTTGCACGAGAAATCGAAACACATATTCAACATATTAACTGAAACCCACAAATTATCTTTCAAATTAATTACCTTACGGCATATATCCTACTTTACGAGTTGTAGCCGACTGTAGCGGAATGATGTCAGTTTTATATATTTGCCATCAAAACTTCAATAAAAATGCAATGCTGCTCCACTTACTTTAAACAAATGCACTTTCATGCACTGAAGCACCACAGTAACTGAAACGCCCATATATTTTGATCCACACATTCGCAAATAATATCTCGCAGCTGGTGTCATCCTCGAAATTCATTTGACGTGGTTACGTGTTGCATGCTCACCGGCCAGAATTAGTGAATTGCAACATGTCTCGTAAAGCAATTAAGAAGCTCATTAGTGAATTCTCGTTGATTAGTTCAATATTTGTTCCCATTTCTAGTGCTGGTAATGTCTGCCTTTTCGGATTGTCCAGCTCAAGGACAATAATTCATAAAACATAAGAACGATCACCCCGTATATCTTTTCAAGTCATCCGCTGTGCAAAGACCACCTCTTTCAGCTGCACTTCTCCACACGCCTTACTGGACAACTCGGCAAACGCAGTGGTACTAAAACGCTACCTGCGTCAAACCTGCTCGCTCTTTCATTTTATCCCAGCGCGACGTGCGAGTAATTTCAACGAGGAAAAAAGCAAGGCGGAGACAAAGACACGCACCAGGCTAACGAGCGACAACCAGAGGGAAGCCAGCCGAGGCGGTAATCAAGTAGCTCCCCTTCCTCGTTATTCGCATCCAGTAAGAGCGCGTTGTGTCAGTAGAGCGCGCCACGAACGTTGAGAGCCACGGCCGACGATGCAAAGAAAAGCCGAAGAAGAATGCGCGAGACGCGGTGTGTGTGTGTGTGTGTGCGCCATCGGCGAAGCAAGAACGGCGAAGGGCTAAGACAGAACAGCAGGCTGAACACAAAGGGAGTCACTCAGAAAAATTTGGCTAGCACCAGGTAGTAGGGAAAAACAAAAACGTACAAATATCCAGGTTCAAGTGGAGACGAGCGGCTAGGTTCTGCAGACCAGCGCGCTGAAAACAGCGCCGTCGACGGCGAGGGTGTAAGCGAATAATCAGGTGACGGCTGACTAGTCGCTGCAGGGGCGGAAGGAAGCGAACGCCTCCGTTGCGTCAGCACTCGAGGCGCCACCAGTGCGCCCCCACCCCTTCAAACGAACCCTTGTTTCCCGCCGGCACGTCGGGAGCTGCTAAGTTCTATTTAGTACTTTATCTCTTATCAACAGTTTGACGCAGAGAGCCAGAAGCGAAAGACAAGAAAACAACCGAAATTAAAGGCGAGACGCCTGATTTAACTTCTAGTCTTTCACGCCTACCACTTACTTCAAGTTGTGCTCTTTTCTTTGCAGCGACAGAGCTTTGTTTCTTCAAATCATAGTTAGGGGTGGTCCTCTTTATAGAGTTGGTTCCGGAGGCGAGCACACACGGGGAGGCGAGGAGCGAGTTTAACGAGACGTGATCAACGCAGGGTAATGAGGCCTCTCGCTCGCTGCCGGCGCACGCTCAAGAACAAAAGCAAGATGCGGAGGAGGAGGCGAGCAAAACAACACGGTTCGCCGTCGTCGTCGTCGCTTGAGACCCGCCTCAAAAACGGCCGGGAATGGGGAGCAAGGAGAAGCGGGACTAAGCGGAAGCAAGAAAGACAAAAAAAAAGAGAGAGAGAGAGATGAAAAAGAGGAATTGACTACGCGGTGGGGACCTAACCAACGCGTAATAAAAGGGCGGCCGCGCGACGCCAGGCGTGCCGAGCGGGCAGAGAAGAACGGCCTCGTGTTTTCCTCTTCTGCTTCGTACCTCTTTTGGGGAGAGGCAAACAAACGCAGACAGAGGGCTCCCTCCGGGAGCACTTGGTGGCCTGGCCGCAATTTTCTTCACCGCGCTCGCTTTTTTTTTTCGTTCTTTTTCATTTCTTCTACCGAAGTCTTTCTTACCCCTTTCATTGCACTGTTCTTCTGAAGTCATTTGGTTTCAGCGCCCCACTTATCGGACTCTAACGGTTCAACTGCCTCCTGTAACCCTATCGTCTGAACTGCCGGAAGGCGGCGTTGCAATTAGCGACGGACGCACAGGTCCGAAAAGGAAAAAGAAAAGGAGATAAGAAAAAAAAAACAGGAAAAGCTAGAGGTGCGCTTACCCCCCCCCCCCCCCCACACACACACACACACATACCGCAAAGAAAAATAATCAAAGAGGAGCTGCCAAGGTGGAATGTTACGAAAACAGGTGCGCGCGAGCCAGAACCAAGGAGTAAGCCTTGGAGACGAAGTAGAGCGGTGTCGGAGGCAATCAATTTACTCGGAGGCGTCGATTGGTGGAGGCGGGCCCCCGTTGGCACTGCGTATTCAGACATAAAAGCGCATTCAATCAAATTAACTGGACGGGAAAACTAACGCAGAAGGAGTCGCCCGCGTTGGTGTCTTCTGCGTCGTTCTTCTAAGTAGGTGGCTCTCTGCAGGTAGATACTGAGGTAACCAAAATATCTCACTTTCTCCATCAGTCGATCCCCTCCTCCTCCCCCCCCCTTTCTCAGAAGAAAATTCTGTCACGTAATTTTTCGGCCACTCCAACATTATACCGCACAGTCACGAGTGTTTCGCTCCTTGCGAAGTAGGCAAGAACTCGTAAACAAATGCAAAGTTTGCAATGCCGCACTGGCCGCACAGAAGTGCCCGCATTCATCTGCGGCATGGACCGTAGTTCATTGCTGCCATTCTCATGGCAATGCTCGCAAGTTCAACACTGCATCAATAGCGACGGTGTTGCTTCTTTTCCAGACGCAGATTCCACAGATTAGTTTCGCTGCGCGTGTCTTTTTCAGCGCAAGTTTATTCGCCGTTTCACTGTGCAGCGCCGAATTTCACTTATTTCATTTATTTTTCCCTTAAAGGCCCGAAGGCATTACATAAGGGGGGAGCAAAATCAAGGTCAAAGAGAAAGAATAAATTGACAAACAAATGCGTCTCAAGTTCGCCGTTCTTTGCTTTGCACCCGGTGCATTGTTGGCGTTCAATAAGTTGTGGTTCCACGTCATGAACCGCGTTTGCATCACACTGCCCTCGCTGCATTTCTCGGACGGGCGACGTCAGGCTAAGGGGCCCAACCAACTGGAAGTCGAACTCTCTTCAACGCAAAGCGCGCACTGAATACAATAGCTGCTGTTACGCGGAGTCCGCTTCGTTACCCTAGATCGGGCCACGCGCATACTCCGGCCGCGCTTATTCTAGCCCTTTGCTAATGCCAGTAGTCGCTTTATCTCCTACGTTGCCGCCGCCGTCTCGTTCGCTTTTCCGACGCTCCTTCGCCCCGAGGGAGCGACGATGCGGCGCCCTTAAACAGCCACCCACTAAACCCGCAAAACACCGCCGCCCCGTAGCACCCGCATAAATTTCGCTCCTCCAGCTACAGAGCGTAACAATTGCCGCCGCTGACGCAGCGCCGGCTGGCAACGAGAAAAGAGAGTGGCAGTGCGCTCGAGCTAATGAATTTCAAGAGTTCCGTCCCACTCTTTCTTCCGCAGAAAGAAAACGTTAGCTACCGCTCTTCGACGAACTGCAGCCGCAAGAAGCCAGTCGGCAAGCGAGACAGGCGAAGCGAGGACAAAAGAAGAGACTGCAAGGGAGAGCTCGCCACGACATACCAGATGTCTCAGGAGGGAAGGCGCCCAGTAATATACACTCGTCGGGCAAGCGTACGGATCGGCGGAAGGATGAATAAAGCTGCGAATAAAGCGACGGTCAAAAACAAGCGATCCTACCCTCAGCATTTGTGCGGTTGCCTCGTGAAAGAAAGAAAGAAAGAAAGAAAGAAAGAAAGAAAGAAAGAAAGAAAGAAAGAAAGAAAAAAAGAAAGAAAGAAAGAAAGTCAAAGCAGAACCACGAGGAGAGGCATTCATGTGTATACGAGGTGAAAAGACCGAGGCAAAAGAGCGAAATAAGAACCTCTACGAGAGAAAGAGGTGGCGGCACCGAGCTAGAAGCTGCCGCCGAGGAACGCCAACAAAAGCGACATAAATTCTCCCAACCTCTCGCGTAACCTCGTGGCCGCTCCTTCCCTTCGCGCGTGCTATCGCGGGCGTTTACGGGGGGCCCCATCAGAGCCGTGGGCTTCGTTCCAGAAATCCTTCGAGCAACGAAAGGGCGCCGAAAATAAATAAAACGAAACAAAACGTCGGCGACCGCGGCAATGAACGCCGCAGCGGCGGCGGCAATATGGCCGCACAGGCGAAGGCGTCGTCGTCGTCTGCTTCACGCCTTGCGCCGAGCATACGAAGAGGAACACAGTAAAGACAGCGGCGACGGCGGCGAAGTGACGTTCATCCGGGCGCATAAATTTGCCGAACATTCCTGGGAACAAGAGCCCAACGAAGAAAGGAAAGAAAGAGAAAGGACAGAATACGCCAAGCGGATTCTAGAAGGCCGCAGCGAAAGAAGAAATAAAGAAAGTAAATGTGCGAGGCAGGGGCGAAAGTGGAGGAGGTGGATGAGAGAGGCTAAGGAACGCTTTCTTCTTCGAAACAGGTTGTTTGCGACGATGGTCCGCACCGAGTTGTTTCTGCGGCCCAGAATCTACGGCTGCCAGGTTCGGCTTAGAGTGAGCCGCCGAGTCCGCGGTCTCCGCGTTTGGGTCGGCGGCAGGGGATTCCACGCGTTCTCGGCGAACACTACGGCGTTCCTTCGGCATCCAGCCTGTCCAAGCTAGCGGCTTTCCTCTGCTTGATTTCCTAAGCAGCACGGACTCCTTCTTCTCGCAAGTGTCTTTCGATCCACGAAGGAACTATTTCGTGTCAGCATTGCAGTGGCCCGAATCGAAATGCGAAAAATCTGGAACGAGCTGGCCTTTGTAAACACGGCTATCGCGACTGAGCGCTAAGGTTGGGCTGTCCTGACGAGGCAAACGAAACGATGGCTCATTTTACATACGAATGGTTCCGTCATGCGTATAGACTTGAGAGTTTTGTAAATTCAGGAGTAGAAGGCAGATAAACGTAGCATCAAAAAATCAACGATTTTAAACATGCACGTTTGTGCCCTCGCTCGTACCAGATGACGGAGAGCAAGAATCAAATTTTAAGAACATTAATCTGCCGAATGAATGCCGAGATTACCGTATAATTATGAGAAAAGCCGCAGTAGGGGACACCGGATTAATTTTGACTACCTGGGGTTCCTTAACATGCACCCAGTATCCGGTACACGGGTGTTTTGACATTTTGCCGTCGTCTAAATGCGTTCGTCACGGCCGAGATTTGATCGCGCCCTCGGGCTTAGGAGCGCCGCACCCGAGCTGCTACGCCACCAAGGCGGGCAGCAAGATAAAGAAAGACAAATCCCCGTTCGAAGTGAAATAAAAATGGCTGCTTATAGGGAAATGTTCCGCTAACTGAAGTGGGAGTACTAATACTCGCACTTACTTATTTATTTATTTGATAATCCATGTCTCAGTTTCTCTGTTTCTTTGGCTAGCGGCGGTCGCGAAGCTGTGGCTGAGGCCCAATGTCCGTGCCAGACGGACCGTTGCGCCATTCAAATGGACACTGTCGCCACAGGTCACCACATAGCGTCGCGCGTCGTAAACTTTCTGAAGCAAGCAAGCAAGGAAACAGTGCAGGTCGAACATCCTGCACTCCACAGTGAGTCGCCGAGAAAGCACTCTCACAAAAAGTTAGCAAGGCCAACTTTTTCAGGGTGCGCGCACGTACCCCCAACCGCACTCTCGGCTTTCAGAAGGAAACACGCGGGAAAAGCGTCAACAGCCGCTCCGGACTGTGAGGTAAAAAAAAAAAAAAAGTCCCAAATTAATTGGTAGGCGACTCGCACGCGGGTCGCGGGTTCTCCCTTTTTCTTTTTCACTTAACGAACAAAGGATGCCCGCACGCACTCGCTTCCTCCTCTCCCGAAAGAGTCACTGGCGACTAAAGGGGAGAAGAGACGCAGATCGGATCCGGCGATTTCGAGCGACCGGGTTAATTTCGGGGAAGAGTCTAGTGCCCGAACCTCTCTCCCCGTCTGGGCACCTCTTTCGCCTCCGCCTCCAGACTTGTAGGTGCGAGCCAGCTCTCTTTCAGCGCTTTTAAATATCACGCAGTCATGTGGGGCCACTGAAAGGGGAAATGCTCCGCTTTATAGGAGCGCGAACAATTGGGAGCTCGGTTGGTGACAGCGGCGGCGTCAGGAAGCCACGGCGGATAAGCGCGAGCCTGGAATTCCTCGGTGTCGCGCACCCGAGTAAAGAGGGCTCCGGACGTCGAATGAATGGGGACCCACTGCGAGCTGGCCGAGGGTCCGGACACTCAATGACAAGAGCCGCTAAAAACATGAAAGCAAAGTAGTAAGAGAGACGCGGAAACGAAAAATAAAGAAGGGGGAAAGAAAGAGAAGTGACCATACGGACGAACTTGGTTCTCGGAGGAGTCTTCTGTCGTACTTGCTATTCTGCCTGCAGTTTTTACATTACATCGCACCTACTATAAGTCGACCAGTCCCTTAGAAGCGCTCGCGCTTCCTTCGTTTGCCAACTGTTCAAGCTCAGTTCAAACCCCTGACATCAATTAGTTCGGATTTTCTTGGCGCATGGTCGAAGGCATCCCGAGGGACATTACCTGAGCGGTCTAGTGCAAGATCGCTGAAACAAAACATAGACTAAGTATTCACTAATGCAAATATTAACCTGACCATGTGGAGTGCATACAGAATACTGAACTGTTCGTGAAGTTGAGGCGCCGACGTGCTTGGTTATACTCATCATATGTGCACATCATCCTCTTGCAGTAATTCGTCCTTGGTCTTCGTGCCGAGAGTTAAGTCATCTAACGTATCGTTCCGGCCTTGGTTTTCTATACAAAAGTGTTTTACGTTCTGGCCTTACTAACAAATTACTAACTGTTAAACTCTGTGAACGGAGTGTGCCACCAACCGCGTCTCTCAGTCGCCGCTTTCTTTTTTCCACTCGAATTTTCTCATGGCGTTCCCCCGCAAGTAGATCATCAGATGCTTAGCTTTTACCGCCGCCTACCTCAAATCTCAAAGCGAACTACACTTCATTTAATATGGCGATAAATACCAACAGTTAAACGTGGCCGAACAACCTTGTAAAGCTCAAACTCACATCAACCTCCAAACAGATTTGAAGGCCTCAGTGAACCACACTTTCGTCCTATAAAGTTTAGGTGCTTTAAGGAGACCTCACGTCTAGTTTTAGATGCTTCCTGCGACTTTCCAAAGACTTCGTCACAATCTAGTTATTACGTATAACGTCAGTTCATAAATTTCAATATCATTTAGCGAGTTTGATGCAAAACTAGCAAACATTCTCTGGTGCCTCCGGTATAGGTGACTCAGAGTCATTACACTACAAATAAAATAGTATGAAGATTACATAACACTAGGTTACAGTTCCGAAGCGAGCCATGTCGAGGCGTCTGATGGGCTAGGTAAAGCCACGGCCGCACTGGACTCTCTGCGCGCGGGGAAGGCCCTTTGCGAAGACCCTGAAGGGCCTTCAACACAGAAGGCGTTTTGCGCCGCCGACCGGCGCTCTGCAGTGCGGCCGTCGTGAGAGTCCCAGTCCGGTCGTCGTAAACTATATTGAAGTTTTTCTTCCAGCGCAAAAAAACATGAGGACCCAGAAGAGAAGAAAACACACACGCACTCTTCTGCGTCCCAGTGTTTCTTTTTTTTCTTACGCTACAACAAAAACAGAGGAATTTCACACCAACAAGCCCAAATATTTACATTGATCGTCGTAAACTAGACCTAAATGCAGACATACTTATAAACAGGTAAACATTTACATCAGCACAAAGTCGACTAAGCATCTGAAACTGGAGCGAAGCAGTGACGTAATTGTGGAAGGCATATTGGTGGTCTTACAACTCGAGATAACCCAGCATTCGGCCTGACAAAATTATACACGAGGCTGAATGAAAAGAATCGTCAACCACTCTAGAAGTATGTCTCGCAGTCGCCGACCTAAGCGCCAGCTCAATTTGTAAGCGAGAGAGAAAGAGCCTAATGGGGGAATCTCAAGCTGTCAGCCCTGCTGGATGCAGAGCTTGCCACATCACGCGAGATGTTTGAATTGACGTGACGAGACAAAGAAAGGATTTTTAAAAAAATAAATGATAAAAATAGAAAAATGCTGATGAAACAAACAAGTGAAGCCCGTGACAAACGAAAGGTCAAAGAGTGTCTGAGGCACCACAAGTTCTGAGGTGAAGCGCAGGTCTCCACAAAAGGAAATGAACGCTCTGAATCTCGAATTTTAGCCGTCATGTTCATACACCGTCTTGGACGCTATCTTCGTCGAGCGCCGTCATTGCAGTCGCGTCCAAATCGTCATCATCGTGTCGCTATCGTCCCGAAGTCGGCCTGCTTTTCATCGTAGCTGTCGTCGTGTTCAGTTTAGACGTTGTTATCATCAACCGCCGTGGCGCCGCCGTCGACCTTGTTGTCATACTGCTGGACCAGCTTACATCCTTGCTTTTTTGTCCGAAACTTCGGAAACTTTCTTCTCAATGGCCCCAGCACACTTTCTTTCTTTCTTTCGTATTTCCACACACGGGCAAATTAACTCTCGGCGTAAGGAAGAGGCTGGAGAACCTCGCACGCGAAACGCGCGTGGACAAGGGAAACGCCCGTACGTAAACCTTCGGCGGCCGCGGAAACGCGAGGTGCGCGGCGGCATGACCAGCCTTTCAGCAAGGGGCTCTACCTTCCGAGGATCGCCTCGAGACGTGCGTCGCATGCGCGAAGGAGCGCCACGCACAGTTTGAGAGCAAGGGAGGGGGGGGGGGGCTGTAACGCACACGCCGCCACGCCCAGCGTTTGCGACCGTGCGCATGTGCGCGTACCCCTGCGTTACAAAGAGCGCCGCCGCCATCCTGCGTCGGGCGCGGTCTCCTCGAGCGCGTGTGCGGGTCGGAGTGCCGCTTTTAGCTGTTGTTTTAGCGGTTGTATCGCTTTTGTTTCGTGGACTTTCGCCGCTTTACGCGTGCTTCGTTGCCGAGTGCGGCGCGCCCGAGGGCGCGTTACCATAAAATTATCAACGTTGAAGGGGCGTAATTGCCGACATGCGTTGCATTATTTGGACCCCGAGGTAACGTCTGTCTGGGCAACAAGCGGCGGCTGCGTGTCACGTTAGAGGTCGATCATCAGAAGGGAGAACCGAAAGAGAGATAGGTAGGCAGGACAGCTTTATTAGAGCGTTTCGGCAATTTGCGCAAACGTATGTAAAACGACCGCGGCCACGTAAACTCGCCTCAGCCTAGAGGCTTTTCCGCACTGCCATCGCAGCAAGAACGCTAAATGGTGTGGCGCCATCTCGTGATAGTAAACCAAAGCCGATTCGTGGTAAAAGTGGACTTTTTGGGAGACCGAACAGCGCAAAAGCATCGTTCTTGACTCAAGACTAGGCACTATAGTTGGTGACAACCTAAAAATGCCGTGGCAAATGCACCGCTGCACATTTCCGAAGAGAATTTGCATTGACACGCCCGATGGCCAGTTGTGTTTGCGCACGTTCATTACGTCACGGTGCCGGCCGACGTCCTTCAGTATCGGCGCCTCTCGGGAACTGTTTTTCGGAGCGGAGGTGCACAGACGGCAGGCGCACTGCGATTTCGTGGGCGTATCTAGCTCTTGCTGAATTTAAAGGTTGTCTCCGAGTGCAGCAGCAGTTAGTACTTCGCCAAGCAGAAATTAAGGAAATGCACATTTTAGCACTTATATCGTGCGAACTATGGCAGATATGGAAGAAGGTGCTACGGGCGCTATTGGGTTGTCACGCTATCTGAAAAATCCAAAGCACAAAATGCAAAGTACGACGCGTGTACGTAAACCAGAAGGCACCACGTTGCGTTCAGTAGATCTACTCGCTGGACCAGTTCTTTTAATGGACTTTAGGCCAGGCTATCGTGTATCCTGCACACCTTTTTCGTCAGCCATGGAACACACGCCAACAAGAAGTTCACTGATCAGGATTCGAATATTCAATGCTAGTCCGTGTCGGAGGGAAAAATATGACGACGGAACCCACAAATACAGCTAGGGCAACAACCATGGTTGTGAAACATGTAGCAAAAAGGAGGCAAAGAATTGTGACTCCAACCGCACACAGTAATACATGATTATTTAAACATATATTGGCAGTACGAAGAGGGAAAAAGAGGCGCGCTAGCAATTGCCTCCTAAAAGGGACAGCAAGCACACAACGCACACAAGCACGCACACACTACACATACTCGCGCACGCACCCGCACTGCCCGAGATCTACGTAATACTTTGAAAGCGCTTCACCACATCGAGTGCAAGTCCTTTCGAATACGAGCGCGAATCAGAAAGGCTTCACCCCCTCCACCACCCCGCTTTCCCTCCCCCCCCAAGTTATACCTGTAAATGCGAACTCAACATATGCACTCCCAGCGGCAGACCAGTGTTGGACCGGACCGAAGCTATTTGCGGGTAGCTCCGCGGCACGGCCCTGCTGTCAGTTGTTGAAGATGGCGGTTGTGCTTGACAAGTCCATGGGGTCCATGCGTGATCCGTTTTCTATGGAGCAAAGGACGAACGCCCATCGAAATCAACAGGGAAATGCAGCCAACGTATGGAGAACGGTGTCTCGCTTTCAGATGTGTGAGGAAGTGGCGTTGCGGGTTCGCAAAAGGCCGTGACAATGACAACTTGCATGACAACGAGCGTTCGGAGAGGCCGCGTGCGTCGCTGACTGACGACATTTCCTGCATTTCTGGACCACCTGCCATACAAGTACAGGCCCCGCCCTTAATGATTTCCACGTTTTCGGTCCGCTCAGGAAGTTCCTGGCAGGACAGCGATTCACGAGCAATGACGATCCATAGTGAGGTGGACGAATTCTACCTCAAATTATTGCTCAAATTTATTGCTCTGATGGGCCAAATGTCTAAAGCGGTGTAGGGACTATGCGGGAAAATAGTGTAGGATACGTAGAATAGTACGTATATTTGTAATGACCTGTATGCACATTATTTTGGCTAACAAAAGATAAGGGAAAAGACTTTCTGATTCGCCCACGTACTTCACAGTATCCTGTTCAATAGTCGGTGACAAACTATCAATGAAAAACAAGGACAGCCCACAAGAACGCAGGGCACCTGCCTTTGACTTCTGAAAGAGAGCCGAGCCAGCTGGAGTCAGCCAAAGAAAGAAAGAAAGAAAGAAAGAAAGAAAGAAAGAAAGAAAGACAGACAGACAGACAGACAGACAGACAGACAGACAGACAGACAGACAGACAGACAGACAGACAGACAGACAGACAGACAGACAGACAGACAGACAGACAGAAAAAAAGAAAGAAAGAAAGAAAGAAACAAAGAAAGAAAGAAAGAAAGCAGAAAAGCAAATGCGGGGCTGCAAGGAGTCAATAAACTTCCGTCGAAAGTACGACGCGCGCTTCATTGCCGCCGGAAATTAGGCGAAATTTCCGTGAATATAATAAAGTAAACCCTCTACGACAGAAGCACCGCAAAACAGATATTGACTTAACAGATGGATGCGGCCGAGAGGAAACGCAGAACAAACATAACAACGCAAGAGCTCAGTGACACGGGCTTTCCGGGAAATTACGCCAACTTCTCGCGGTTAACTCGCAGTCGCGACATTGTGAGCACAAACGGACGTGAAGGATGGGTCCGGCGGTATAAAGCGCGCATGCGCGCACCGAGGCGGCGCTGCAGAGCGAAGCGCGCGGTTCTCATAATGCGTGGGCGAGCGGCCCTTTCAGCCATTCCACCTTCCAGCCTCTCCACCCGATGCGATCCACGCCTCCACATTAAATCTTCTCCAAAACTCATAACTCAGCGTTAAATAGAAAAAAAGAGAGAAGTAGATATTCGGCAGAGTTTAAAAGGGAGAAAAAATAGATCGCTAGATGAATGAAGGAGGAAGGAAAGAGAGGAATTTGTACGCGCTGCACGCGAACTGCCATCACGCCCTGGAGCACACACGCAAGTGCAGGCGAACAGTGAGGTTACAAAGAAAGGGGGGATAAAGAAAAGAAAATATGTCCCGCGCTTATTTATAGTGCGGGCTTTAATGCTTTTATTCGTGCCCACCCCCTCGGAGAACGGCTCACAATCCCGGAGGATTAAAACGCGCCACGCATAAAACAGAGCGTCGTCGTTCGTCGGTGCCTCCCACCGCGCAATAATATCACCGGAGAAATGACTGCAAGAAAAAAATCTTTTTTTTTCTTTTCAGGAAGAAAGCAGAAATAGGAAAACCGAGAGCCGTCAAAAAGGAGCACAAGGAAACAGAAATAAAGTTTGCTTTCGATTTATAAATCAAGGAGAAAGCGAGGAAAAAAAGCGAGCGAACGAAAGATGTGACTCGAAAGCTTGAGCGGCCCCCTGCGTGTTCTTCTGTCTTGCCTCACGTTATTTATTCATCTTTTTTGAATTTTGCTTTGGACTCCGCGTCCTCATCACCTAATGCAAAAGACCTTGCTGGTATTGACGCCATACGTTCCCTCTCGTCCCTGCCCTTCCACTCCCCCATGCCCTTCTTTCGTAAACGGCAGCCGCTGTTATTTCCCGTGGCTCTGCTTAAGAGCAGTGCACGTTTATTGCGCGCATGTTATGAATATTGAAGGGAGGAACTGCAATGTCAAATTAAAGGCACCGGCGCAATATATATATATATATATATATATATATATATATATATATATATATATATATATATATATATATATATATATATATATATATATATATATATACACACACAAATATATATGTCCCTGAAGTAGATACGCGGGGTTTAATTCACGACAGAAACGGGAAACGAGTGTAGCGTGTACGTCGAGCTTGGCAAGCAGCACACACTAGCGACAGAGAGGATCGCAGAATAGACGAAGGGCCGCTAAGATACCGACGGACTCGGCAAAGATGCGAAACCAGCCGGGAAAGGAATGTCTCTAAGAAACAAAGAAAAAAAGAACTATGAAACTTTCAGGTACTGAGAGAGAGCGAGGTGTAATGGGGACATCAGTGCGGAACCCTCACCTTTCCACCGATAAATACGTTTGCAGTAAGCATTTCACAACAGTGTTCATGCCTTTTACAACACGTGGGCACCGTGCTACGATGGGCATAAAGTGTTCTTTCGCTAAGCAAGCCGCAGGCGGTCACACTAAGACTTCTGCAAACGAACTCCTACCCAAATCCGGCGTCCCTTAATAGTATATATCCCGAGATTTATCCGAATTGTTCTCGCGTGGCCTGTGGTGAGATAGCTACGTTGCCTCATATGCTCTGGGAGTGCGGGTCGCTGGACCTGAAGTTCACCAAAGAATTGAGTGGGACGCGTCCCTGCGAAGTCCCGTCTTTGAGGACCAAATCCTGGCCGTCCAGCGCGCCCGCGATCGGGCCGGCAGACTAGATCTGTCAGTCCCGTCGTGGGATTAGCCGGGTGCGCGTTTTATCGCGCTTTGCTGGACCAAATAAAAGTTTATTCACTCACTCACTCACTGACACTCCGCCTGACAAGTGTATCAGGTTTTGGGAAGTTACCGCAAGAAAACAAGCGGCATGTTGTCAAGTCGCGTGTTTTCCTGCGGTAACTCCCCAAAATCGTGAATAATCAACTGGCCTACACCCACACTCAACTGTGTCAGGTTTTTCTAATTCGTCATACGAAGAATTCAAACTGACTGCACAAAATGACTCAACCGCAACCGTGACAACCACCGTCACCGAAAGGTCAATTCACAGAACATACAGCACGAAGGATGCTGAGGACGTGGGTTCGCTTACCATCATCCGCAAGTTGTCTTTTTGTAGGCTTTCATTTTCCATTACTTTATCATTTCTACACTTTCATTATAACAACAAGGAATATCCCCTTCGCTCTCCTTGACTGCAGATTGTTTCTTGGCTTCCCAGTTGCGACTACGAAAAGATCGAGCCGCTAGAGAGAGAGAAAGCTCCTTACTGAAGTACAGAAAATTTTGTCGGCGTTTAGGAAGGCGCCTACTTGCTACTCTTCATAGGGAAGGGATCGGGGACAGAAGGACCCTAGAAGGAGGGGAGGAAACGAAAAAGAAACAAAAAACTTGAACTGCATATGATCATGGTATTTGCAGGTGCGAGAAAAAATTATTATTTTCATGTAAACGTACCACCGCTTTTCAATTAAGCCGATGTATTCGATGAATATAACAAGAAATTTTAAAGCTCGCCGTTGCGAGAAAGCGTATGAGCTAGTATTCCTCCCAAATTTAGTGGTTCTTGAAAAAGAGAAGCCCATTATAGCGAAATAGCAAGTTCTCTCGCCTTTGTAACCTGCACGTTCCAACAAAATGTGCTCCACAGACAACAGTGCGCCGCAGTACGGGTCTTTGCATAACTGAGGTGCCCCTCGTTTCTCCGTCTCGGCGTTCATTGCCTTTCCACTGTCACGCACGGCGTTCCACGACATGCGACGCCAGAACGTGCAGTCCTCCGCGAAGCATGCGCAAAGTGGCGCGTCTAACTGCGTCACTGCGCGGGCGTCGAGCTGCACAACGTGCTGCCGCAGTTCCGTCACTTCATCAGAACTGGCGCGGTGCAGTCGTCGGGGGCAGCCGGCTCGCAGACGGAAAATTTGGCGGCCGCACGCACAGAGAGACGCACAGCGGCGCCGTCCAGGCTACTTTCTGCACCAGCAATAATTGCGAGCCCTTTACTAACAGCGGAGCCGGAAGCAAATTAACTGTTGCGAGGTGACTGTGCGAGGAGGAGAGCTACCGTACCCGCACCAGGGCGCACAGCACCAGGGGCCCAGCCGCTGCACGTTGTGCTTCTTCTGCGTCAAGAAGAGTTTGACAGCGCTTTCGGTCTCCTGGAGCAGACAAACCGTCGGCGTAGGTCCAGCGTGCGACGGTTTAGCATTTGCCCTAACGTAAGAAAATAAAGCGCGAGCTGTGACGTTGCCGTCTACGCTAGCAGTATATATGGGCTGTTTTGCGGTGTATAACCAGTATAACCGTGCAACTAAGGTGCCCCAATACATCGCGCACTATTCTTTCGAATAAATTTTTATACTACTACTACTTTGCAACGGCAGAACATGATGAGGGACCTTTTAACGGTAATTCGCATCCCATTGGATCTAGAATATAATTGTATGTAGTCAAGCCTATATATATATATATATATATATATATATATATATATATATATATATGAAATGAAAGTTGACGAAAACATTTACTTTCTTTCACGAGCGATGTATATAACAAAGCGCGGGGTGTGACAGTCGTTCAGCTATAGCACGTATAATTATCAGGACGAAGGTAGCCAAGGTCCCTCTTTTTTGTTGTTGGTCAACAAATAATTAACCGGCATTTTTTTTTTCTGCTTCCCTCTCAGAAGCACACATGATGGAACAGCTGTTTTCGCAGGGCATTCGGAGCGACGGAGAGAGCATCACGACAGAGCATTACCCTTTCAAATCATAAAGTAACATTCACGTGTAACACGCGCTCAGGTGCAGCTCCCGGCGTCACTTTGGAATTACAGCCTACGCGCCAGGGACAGCAGCTCCTTCGACGACTGTACAAGATTGAGCGTGCCTTCCGCCGTAATGCTCCACACATAATGTATTCATTCACCAACAGCCGCTGTCTGTGCCGTGCTGTATAGTGCACACGCAGAAGCCCTGAATGCATAACCCCAATACGAAGAGAGAGAGAGAGCCCGGCGTGCTCCCACCATGCGTAACTCGAGCGCTGAGCGGCCGCTGCGGACGACTCCACGAGGAGGGAGGATTTGCATCACAAACGATCTCGCGGAGAATGGGGACGAAACGCATTAGCGCAGGGCGTATTTGGCGACTGACGGGAGAAGCCAAGCCCTTGATTTTCATCATTTCGTATCGCGCGCCTCTTCGGCTGAATGCGTTTTGTCTGGCGCGCGCGAGCGCTATTGAGACGATGAGCAGCTGCTCACAGTGTCGGCGGTCTGTTGCGTTTCGCCTGCGACACGTGGTTTTGCCGGCGCGACTGCGGCGGGGCGGCAGACATTTTGGCCCGATCGTCGTCGCCGCAACACTCATCGGCAGGTGTTTCCAGGCGCGACTGCGGCGATGCGACCGCAATAGATCATCCTCTCATTCCAGTCATTGTGCCCGAAACAGGCGATGCCAAAGCAGGGACCATCCTCTCATTCCAGTCATTGTGCCCGAAACAGGCGATGCCAAAGCAGGGACCATCCTCTCATTCCAGTCATTGTGCCCGAAACAGGCGATGCCAAAGCAGGGACCATCCTCTCATTACAGTCATTGTGCCCGACCGGCAGCGCTACAACAGGGTGCTACGAGATCGTGCTCGACAGGGTGCTACGAGATCGTGCTCGTCATGGTGCTACGGCATCGCTACGACAGTGTGCGTCACCATTAGCCCATTGTACATTCACGTGCTCGTCTTTTGAGGGGTTCCTTCTTGCCCTCAACTGCGAGAGTATAAAAACAGCTGCCCCCGGACGCAAAAAAGAGGGCTCCAATTTCTTCTGTTGAGTGAAGTGCTCTCCCGTCTCTCTACTTCGGTCAACCTGACCGCCAACTCTTTGCGATGTTAAAATAAACAAGTTGTTTTGTTGTTACCAGTCGACTCATGCTTTGCCGGGACCTTCGGATGCTTCCAGTTGTACCCCAGGCCGCCAGGCCAACGCTACCCTTGGGGCTTGCGACCCAGGTACAACCACGGGCGTCAGCGCCGAGTTCCCAACAGATCGTACCAGCAGTCAGATCCAAACAGCCCCAAGCCGCTGTGGACGGCAGAGAGCGTGGAAACAAAGCGAAAATGATTAGGACGACTTAACGAACGCAGGTTTTACGCTCTCCGAGGCAGACCGACGTGAATGCGGATTTCGCCTCGATATGTCTCTGGGCTTGAAGGTGCCCGTGGCTATTCAGTGTGTTAATAACGCCACATACGAGTCGAACATGTTGTTAAGAGGAAGCTTCAGCTCGGGTGCTCCTATCTAAATACATGTAGAAGGAGAACTCGTTTTTCTCGACAACCAGTGCACCAAATTTGACGAGGTTTGTCGCACTTGAAAGAAAATCTTAAAATCTAGTTACTGTTGGTGTCAATTACTTTATTTAGGTTGTAAATTTTTCATTAAACATTCGCAAAATTCGAACATTTTCAAAAAAAGACGACACTATCAAGTTTACAACTCTGTAACTCAGCAATAAAAATGATATCACAATTACGTCAGTTGCATCTAATAGTACATCTAAAGAGGAGAGAATTGGTATTTTACACATGAATCTAAAGAAAGTTAGCAATACGGAAATACAGCTTTTGCAGAACGCTTGTACACAGCGTAACAAATTCACATAAGATATAAGTTGACATATAGAATTTGTCCACTTTGAATGATCAAACAGACGCCGTTTACAGAACCACGATATGTGTTTTTGATGCAGAGCTACTAATTTGTAAACTTAGTGCATCTATATTTCACGAACTTTCAAATTTTTGAAAATTCCTTTAACAAAATTCAGGCCCTAAATAGAAATTCCGCTTCCAACAGTCACTAGTATTTAACTTTCTCAAATGCAACAAACTTCATTGAAGTCGGTTCAGGGGTTATCTCATGAAAACGTTTTTGCATTTTACATGTATTTGAATAGGCCACGTCGCAGTTTGGCCCAAGCCAGAGCTTCCTCTTAATCGATGAAGCGTAGTCAATGTGACGTCGCAGAAAGTAGCATGCACTGGTGATCCACGTGTTGAACAAGCACGTTAAGTGAGTGCCTTTCAACTTCAATCACGAGCGAATACCCACCCCTCCTGAAGAGCGAAGCATACTAAGCGTTACAGCAGTGCTTAGAATGCTGCACCAATTACAATCCTCGTTGAATCATACGCCAGTCAGCTTAGCTTAGCTGTTCGACGAAATTCTCACGTCAATTCGACAACCCGAACATAGAGACACAAGAGGAAAGAAGGAAAGATAGAGAGAGAAACGACTAGCAGCAAGACTCGGGTAAGCTAGAGACGCAACTCGTATTTCGTGCCGTGCGCACGGCTTCAAGACCAAGCAATGGTTGCGAGAAAGCGGGCCTGGCCCCATCGGCAACTCTTCCGGATCGGCGAGTCAACCGTGACCCACTCGCGACAACGGCGCGCCGGTGTAACCCCCCCCCCCCCTTTCTTTCGTCCCCGTATCCCTGCGGGCCACCGTCATCGACCGTGCGCCGCGTAATAGCGAAACAATGAGACGGCCTGCTTGGCTATGCAGGCTCGCCATCAAAAACTCGTTCGTGCTGCGTTACTTAGCTGGATGCAGCGACGGGCCCGTAATTAGAGAACAGCCAACTCCCAGCTACGAAGGAGAGGGTAGGGGGGGGGGGCGCTATCTGGCGGACAATGCGCGAGCGGGTTACGCCCGCCTGCCTGCGCCCCCTGTCACCGGGTGTACGGGCGACTCCGAGTTGCGCGTGTGTCCTTGAGCCTCTGATATCGCGCATCAACGGGTGTGTGAACACAAGGCGTAGCTGGAGCCGAGTAGCTTCGGCAGCCCGAGGGGAGAACGACGAGCGCGCGTGAACGTCGCGTCGTCTCGCCCGCATGACGAACGGCCGGGCAGGACCCGTTAAATAATGATCGGGCAGGCGGGAGACGCTCGCATAATTCGAGCGAAGATGTGGCACTCGATACGGAAGACACGGGGGCGACGACCAAGGGGAACAGGTTTGTTCCAGCGCTGAAAAAAAAAAATAATAACCGCGCGACTCGGAGAAAACTCATCACCCGAAGCGTCCAGTATAATGTCTCGGCTGTAGGTAATGGCCAAGAGGGCCGCCGGACGTTGTCTACGACATCTCGCAAAAACATTACACGGAGCAATGTCGAGGAAAGCACGAGAAGGAATGCATGCAGCCGATCGCGCGCTCGAGGCACCAGCATGAAAATGATGTATAGTGTACAAGTCGCGTCGCGCACACGGAAACAATGGGCTGACGTAACAGCGACGCCGCAGGTTCGACTCTCTCACGTTCTATTCCGGCGGCTCTGAAATTCACAAATACCTGACCATGTAATGGCAGCCTAAGAACCCTCGCAGTTGTAGAAAGGTCCATTCTGGAGGTTGCACATATTCTGCATTACGCGCTCAGTGCGATCAATTAAGCTAACGCGGCGGTCATTTTTCCGTCCACTTCCTTCGGCACTTGTGTAAGTGTAGATATGAGTCTCGGAGTGTCAGGCTCTCACCGCTTCATCAGCTTGTATTGATGTGGTCATGGCGGTTGCCTATAGGACGTCAGATCCTATGGCCAACGAAGTCAAATTCGTTGCGCAGGCTGCATGCCAGCGCACAAGGGTCGGGTCAGCTATTCCCGACCAAACTCGAAGAAGCGCACATTATCTTCCCGCGCTCTCCTTTTTCACATCGACACACAGTGCCACAAGAAAGGTCGAGCTGCCGAGAAGCAGCGCGCTTATTCGTTGTCGATTCAGAGTATCCTAGCCCGAATTTTTCAATCAACCCGTTTTCGTAAAGTTAATGCAAACGAACGTCAACGTAACATAGCATGTAACATGTAATACGTCAACCTATAACATAATAATGTCGAAATGTTCGCGTGCGCGCAGACTGCGCGTTGCATGACATGCGTGCAACATAAACGCGTTTGCAGTAACATAGCTGAAGGCGAGCGCAGCCGGATGATGTCTTTCGTAAATGACAAGTCACAGAAACAACTCGCATGAATACGGTTCGACGTTTCCTTCTTTCTTTCTGTTTCTTTTTTTTTTGGGGGGGGGGGGTGAGAAGCTGCGAATAAGTAAGCGCACGCAACTGCCTATAAGAGGCTTGTTGTCCCGATTGCATACCCGGTCTCCGATGTACGCGCACAGCTTTTCGTGCACTCTTAATCTCTTTTGTTGAGTGTCAGCTCCTCTTTCTTCGGTGGCGCTTCTTCACTTCCGGTCTGTGTATGTTCCACATAATTTCTAGTAATTTTGCAAATATATTTCACTTACAGCCGCCGTGGTTGCTTAGTGTCTTTGGCGTTGCGCTTCTAAGCACGACGTCGCGGGAAGAAATGCTGGTCCCGGGGACCACACTTATACCCCCTGCCACACGGGAAGATTTAATGTCATTGGAGTCGAATGGCATTCGCATATAATTCCGCTAATCGGGATTTACACGGGAAAATTTAAGGTCGTTCGACGGGAATGACATTTGCCATCGAATGAGTTAGGGGAACTCATTCACATTCGATTTCGAACCGAATGCATACTCTCGACACCAGGTAGACAACAGCGACACGCGACGCGACAAAATAATGCGTGCATCATCAAAGTCAGAAGATATTTTTTTAGACTTATAAAAAGGACTAATTATTTCTGCCGCGGTGATATTTTCACCACGGGCTGTGCTCAAGCGCTATTACTCTTTGCACCTGCAGGCGTTTCTTGCGGCGGTCCGCCATATTGGATGTGTTGATCGAAGTGCTTTTAGTTGTGAATAATTGGCGTCAAAATGTTTTCGTCCGTTTTAAAAGTACTCGCAAAAGTTCTTAGACGCGTTTATTAAGCACAATATTTCTTTGAATTTCACAAATATTGTTCCAGATCGTCATTGCTATCATTTGCGAATGCCATCATATTTTACTGTGTAGCACCGCAAGGAGACCGAATGGTATTCGATGCATCGAATGCCATTCGATTCGAATGACATTAAACCTTCCCGTGTGACAGGGGTATTAGACGGGGTCGAAATTCAAGAACGCCCGTGTCTCGTGCGTTGGGTGCACGTTAAAGAAGCCCAGGAGGTCACAATTAATCGGGAGTCCCCCACTACGGCGTGCCTCATGACCAGCCCTTTAACGCCTGGTGTTGCGTTTCGCCTGCGACACGTGGTTTTGCCGGCGCGACTGCGGCGGGCGGCAGACATTTTGGCCCGATCGTCGTCGCCGCAACACTCATCGCCAGGTGTTTCCAGGCGCGTCTGCGGCGATGCGACCGCCTAGGGATCCTCCTCGCATTCCAGTCATTGTGCCCGAAACAGGCGATGCCAAAGCAGGGATCTCATTCCAGTTATTGGGCCCGAAACAGGCGATGCCAAAGCAGGGATCTCGTTCCAGTCATTGTGCCCGAAACAGGCGATGCCAAAGCAGGGATCTCATTCCAGTTATTGGGCCCGAAACAGGCGATGCCAAAGCAGGGATCTCGTTCCAGTCATTGTGCCCGAAACAGGCGATGCCAAAGCAGGGACCAGCCTCTCATTACAGTCATTGTGTCCGACCGGCAGCGCCACGACAGGGTGCTACGAGATCGTGCGCAGCGCCACGACAGAGTGCTACGAGATCGTGCGCAGCGCCACGACAGAGTGCTACGAGATCGTGCGCAGCGCCACGACAGGGTGCTACGAGATCGTGCGCAGCGCCACGACAGGGTGCTACGAGATCGTGCGCAGCGCCACGACAGTGTGCGTCACCATTAGCCCATTGTACATTCACGTGCTCGTCTTTTGAGGGGTTCCTTCTTGCCCTCAACTGCGAGAGTATAAAAACAGCTGCCCCCGGACGCCAAAAGGAGGGCTCCGATTTCTTCTGTTGAGTGAAGTGCTCTCCCGTCTCTCTACTTCGGTCAAACCTGACCGCCAACTCTTTGCGATGTTAAAATAAACAAGTTGTTTCGTTGTTACCAGTCGACTCATGCTTTGCCGGGACCTTCGGATGCTTCCAGTTGTACCCCAGGCCGCCAGGCCAACGCTACCCTTGGGGCTTGCGACCCAGGTACAACCACGGGCGTCAGCGCCGAGTTCCCAACAGATCGCACCAGCAGTCCGATCCAAACATCTGGTTGGCAGCGGTGAGATCGCCTACGACTTCAAACAACGGTCTGCCAGCGGTGGGATCGCGACAACGGAGGCCAGCAGCAAAGAGATGCAGTTGACAGTATGCTGAGCAGCTCAACGACGATCCGGGAGCAGTGCAACGAGCCCTGTGTGACGACTGGTTGCCTGCAGCGGAACGACTGCGCGGAATTCCTGCCTGCGAGGTTTGGTGAGTGCGGGACTTTCTTCTTCTGAGCTTTGCCAGGCTTTTGTTAGTGTTAGAAACAGAGCTGGTAATTGTGGTTGTCGTTGCTGCCGGGTTAGTTGCGGCAAGACAATAGTAAGCAGTAGAGAAAGCAGCATTCAGAGCAGCCATGGATTTGAAGTCGTTGCGCAAACCGAAATTGTTGGAGCTTGCAAGAGAGTTGGGTCTGGATGTCTCAGACAAACTAAGAAAACCGGAACTGATAAAGGCTATTCTTGAGTTAGAGGCTGAGGATGACGAGCTGTCGGAATGCCTTGAGACTATTGAGGAGAGGTCAAAAAGACAGGAGCGCGAACTTAAAGAGCAAAAAGAGAAACAGGAGCGCGAACTTAAAGAGCAAAAAGAGAAACAGGAGCGCGAACTTAAAGAACAGAAAGAGCGAGAGCAACAAGAGCGTGACCGTCAACACGCTTTGGAAATGAAGCGTCTTGAGGTAGAAATGGAACGCGCTCGTAATGGAAGTCAGGCACACGGTGCAGGAGAACGCGTATTGTTCAAAATGACTGACCTGATGCGGCCGTTTAAGCTTGGAGAGGACATTGGTTTGTTCCTGGTTAACTTTGAGCGAACGTGCGAGAAGCAGGGGTTCTCTCGGGAAACGTGGCCACAGCGCTTGCTCACTTTGTTACCCGGCGAGGCGGCCGACGTAGTCGCTCGCTTGGATAGAGAGGAGGCAGAGGATTTCGACACAGTGAAATCGAGTCTTCTAAAAAAGTACCGGCTGTCTGCGGAGGCGTTCCGTCGGAAGTTTCGGGAAAATGAGAAAGGCAGAAGTGAGTCATATACAGAGTTTGCGTATAGGCTTATGTCGAACATGCAGGAGTGGCTCAAAGAAGAGAAAGCGTTTGGTGACCACGATAAAGTTCTGCAGTGTTTCGGGCTAGAACAGTTTTATAGTCGGTTACCTGAGAACGTGCGATACTGGGTCTTGGATAGGCCAGACGTGAGTACGGTGGCTAGAGCCGCTGAGCTAGCCGAGGAGTTTGTGACGCGTCGAGCTCGCGGAGCTAAGGACGGTCAAAAGGGTGAATTTGGCTCCAAGTCTGAGAGGCCAAGGTTCACGCCCATGAGATTTAAGGGGGACACGCGTAGTGAGGATGCGAGTGAAAGCAATCCGACCAAACGTAAAGAGACGGCAGCCGAAGCCGAACGCAGAAAGCGGTTCGAGATGAGGCGAGCGGGCGTTTGTTATACGTGCCAGAAGCCGGGTCACTTTTCGGCGCAGTGTCCGGAAACAACACCAAAAGTTGTGTTTTTTTCAATAGGCAGCACTGACGAGAACATGAAGCTTCTCGAGCCTTACATGCGAGACCTCCTCGTGAACGGGAAAGAGTGCCGAGTGCTTCGCGATTCCGCAGCTACAATGGATGTAGTTCACCCGTCTTATGTAGAACCCCATATGTTCACGGGCGAGTGCGCGTGGATCAAGCAAGCCGTGGAAGCTCATAGCGTGTGTCTGCCAGTAGCAAAGGTGCTTATTGAAGGACCTTTCGGAGCGCTTGAGACAGAGGCGGCAGTGTCATCTATGCTGCCACCCCAGTACCCGTACCTATTTTCAAACAGGTCCGATCACCTCCTGCGCGAGAAGGGGCTTTTGTTTGGTGAAGCTAGTGTTCAGGCCTTAACCAGATCGAAGGTTCGGGAGCTCGCTGCAAAGGCGGTAGTTGCGGGGCCGACGTTATCAAACAACGAAAAAGGGTCAGAGGCGCAGCAAGCTGATATTCAGAGCACGCCCGAACTGAATAGACTTGAGTCTGTAACGTTAAAGGCGCCAGATACTGGAGAGGAAACGCCCGACGCGGGAAAGTTAGAAGAGCTATCTACTGATTTGCTCATCGCGCCTACGTCAGACGGACTTGATAGGTTGCTAAAAGTCAGCCGGTCGGCTTTGATAGCCGAGCAAAAAAAGGATGGCAGCCTGGAAAACGTGCGCTGCAATGTCAAAGAAGGTATCGCCAGGAAAACTGCGCGTTTTGTGGAAAGGGGTGGAGTCCTGTACCGGAAGTATCTAGACCGCAGAGGAGTGGAGTTCGATCAGCTGGTCGTGCCTCAATGCTATCGTCAGGATCTGTTGCGCTTGTCACACGGGGGTTCGTGGTCCGGACACCTAGGAGTTAAGAAAACTAAGGACCGTCTCTTGCAAGAGTACTATTGGCCAGGGTGTTTTCGGGACGCAGACCATTTCGTGAGGACATGTGACACTTGTCAGCGGGTGGGCAAACCAGGGGACAAATCAAGGGCGCCGTTGAAATTGGTACCTATCATTACGGAGCCTTTTAGACGGCTCGTTATTGATACTGTGGGACCTCTGCCGGTAACAGCCACGGGGTACAGACACATTTTGTCTGTGATCTGCCCAGCGACAAAGTTCCCTGAAGCAGTGCCGCTTAAAGAACTCAGCTCAGTTGAGATAGTTAATGCACTACTGTCCATATTTGCGCGAGTTGGTTTTCCTGCGGAAATCCAATCAGATCAGGGCACAGTGTTTACTAGCGCTTTGACGACAACTTTTCTCGAAAGGTGTGGGGTAAAGCTGTTACACAGCTCAGTGTACCACCCACAGTCGAATTCCGTTGAGAAGCTCCACTCCGTCATGAAGCGCGTGTTGAGAGCGTTGTGTTTTGAACATCGAACTGACTGGGAGCTGTGTCTGCCTGGGGTGATGTTTGCTTTAAGGACCGCGCCGCATGCGGCTACGGGGTTTTCGCCAGCTGAACTGGTGTACGGTCGCTCGCTTCGATCTCCGCTTCGCATGCTTCGAGAATCGTGGGAAGGTAGGGGCGACGACCCAGTCGTGGTGGAGTACGTGCTTAAGCTCCTCGAACGCTTAAGAAGGGCACAGGAGTTGTCAGGTGAAGCAATGACAAAGGCCCAGCAGAGGGCCAAGGTTTATTATGATCGGACAGCCAGGGCCCGTCGTTTTGAGGTTGGCGATGAGGTCATGATATTGCGCACATCGCTAAACAACAAACTAGACGTGCAGTGGGAGGGCCCAGCACGAATTGTTCAGAAACTGTCGGAAGTTAACTACGTGGTAAGTCTGCCAGGAAAGCGGAAAGCACAGCAAGTTTACCACTGTAATCTGCTCAAACCTTATAGACAACGGGAAGCAGTGGTGTGCATGATGATAAACGTTCCTGAAGAGCTTCCAGTCGAGCTTCCGGGACTAGGCTCAGTGACGAACAGGGAAGACACCGGTCAAGTCATTAGTGACCTTATCAGTAAAGCACCGCTGTCGCCCGAGCAGAAAACCGAACTACACCAGCTATTACAAGAGTTTCAAGGTCTGTTCTCTGAGAGGCCTGGTAGGACTTCGGTACTTACTCATGATATAGAACTTACCTCCACAGAGCCAGTACGATCCAAGGCGTATCGGGTGTCACCCCGCCAGAGCGATATTATGGAGGCTGAGGTAAAGAAAATGCTACAGCTCGGTGTTATTGAGGCAGGTGAGAGTGATTATACCTCCCCTTTGATTTTAGTTGAGGTACCGGGCAAGGAACCTCGTCCTTGCGTCGACTACCGCAGGCTTAATTCCATCACTAAGGATCAAATTTATCCGATCCCTAACATCGAGGAGCGCCTTGAGAAAGTTAGTAGCGCTCAGTTTATTTCCACCCTAGATCTTGTCAGGGGTTATTGGCAGGTTCCACTTACAGAAGAGGCTAGTAGGTATGCGGCGTTCATTTCACCAATGGGAACATTCCGTCCTAAAGTGTTGAGTTTTGGTTTGAAGAACGCGCCATACTGTTTTTCAAGCCTCATGGATAAAGTGTTGCGGGGACAGCAAGAATTCGCTTTACCGTATCTAGACGACGTAGCGATATTCTCCGCATCCTGGTCGGAGCATATGACACACTTGCGGGCAGTGCTAACCCGCCTGCGCGAAGCGGGTTTGACAG